>NC_087208.1:25550830-25555830 GCF_015104395.2 Macrobrachium nipponense
AAAATAAGTAGCATGTATTAATGGCACAGTATTAATTTTCTATTGAAGAGTACTTTGAATGAGAAACAGTTCATGAATAAGTAACTGTGAGCTACTTTTGGCCCACCTTGTATAATATATACATATATATACCTACAGGTATATATTATATATATATATACAGTGGAACCTTGACATACGAAAGTCCCTACTTATGAAAAATCCAAGTACGAAGATTTTTTTGTTTCTGTATACAAAAATAATTCAGGTTCCGAAAGGGTATACTGTAAAGGTGTACTGTAAATTCAAGATTTGCCCGGACCACCGAGGACAATTTTCAAACTCGCACACCACTAACTCAGTAGACTCGCCACCATCCTCCCACTCTCCCATTGGTTCCTGATGCTAGTCACCGCCGTAAGATCCTGCTCTCCTATTGGTCAGCATCTATCCCATCATGCCTCTATGTAAAGGCGCCCTTCGGCCACTTCGTCGTATCAGCGTTATCGTTCGCACGCAGAATTCGTTTGTTCACTATGTGTATTTCATTGTTTAACAAAAATACGTATATATATATATATATATATATATTATATATATCTATATATATATATATATATTTTATATATATATATATATTATATATATATATATGAATAATATATATATATATATATATATATATATATATTAAATATATACCATATGTAAGTATATACATACAAATACATATATATACACATACATATACATATATATACATACAAACACATATACATACATATACATACATATACATATACTATATATATATATATATATATATATATATATATATATATATATATATATATATATATCTATATATATACATATGCTATGCAGGAATATCGAACACATCCATTCAGGAAATCGCAGACAACCACATCAGAGAGATATTTATTGAGAGACGTTTCGCACATACAATGTGCATCTTCAGTGTGTTGAGATAAACGCACATACATATTAACTTCAATAAGAGCAGGATTCTTAATATAGTAAAAATACAAGACTAAAAATTAACTTAAAATTGACAAAAAAGAACTAAAAATTGACAAGTAAAAAGTAAAAAGTACAAATAAAAAAAATTGTTGTTTCTTAACCTCTATCTTGCAATTGATTGCGTGATTTTTTATGTTTGAGTGTTCAGACCTACTTAATTTTTGGCCCGTCCTAAAACTCAAGCCCATGTGACTGCAGTATCTCATCTGCAACAGCCTCCTAGTCGATCGTTAGATGGATGAACTGCTGCAGACGATCTTTGAAGCAGAAAAAAAACCTATTTTGCTTAGGTTGTTAGATATGAGTTTTATCTTTAGACATGGAATTTCACTTTCAATAATTTTAGTCAGGTGCTGTGAAAATTTGCTGTTGGATATATATGGTATGGAGGCATACATTAGTTTCTTTGGTACGTCTATCATTGGAATGGGTGGTTTAAAATGCAAAGATAAAAGTTTTTAACAATATTAAAAAATGCATCCTTAGGGTACGAGTTTCGTTGGAAGATATTAGATACAAAATCAATTTCTTTATGAAAGATATCCCAGTTTGATGAATACTTTATTGCTCTAGGAAACCAGAATGGAGATGGCATTAAGCTTAAAACTCTTTTGACAAGAGCTATAAAAATTATTAGAAAGTCCCGTATATGTTTTCTTCCTAAAAACTGAAGTGTTAAAAATTGAATGATCCCTAATAATACAAATATCAAGAAACGGTAAGGAATTACCGTTTTCGAGTTCCACAGTAAAATTAATGTTAGGGTGTTTCAAATAACTGTAAAAATTGTGAAGCTTGCCATTCGCCATTCGTATCTAAAAAGGGCGAAGGTATCGTCCACATACCTTCTGTAGAACAATGGCTTAAAAGAATCAGGACAAGAATTCAAAAATTCTTGTTCAAGACTAGACATAAAAAATTTGCGAATAATGGGCCCAAGGGAGAACCCATGGCCACACCATCAACCTGAGAATATAATTTATTGTTAAAAACAAAAGCTGAGTCTTGAACGGCAAGTTCTAAAAATTGCTCAAAAAGAAGCTTATTAAAACCATGAAATAAAAATTCTTCACTTGGAAATATTCTATCAATTATGATGTTTATAGTTCATTGATAGGACATTCGTAAACAACGACTCCACGTCAAACTGGCCATAAAGAGTTCACCATCCTGTTTAGTTATTTGATCCTGAAACTCGTAACCGTTTTTAACGTTGTATTGGTTAAAAGAAAACTCATTTAAAATTGACACTAAAAATTTAGATACATTAAAAGATGGACTGTTGTAAGCCGCCATAATTGGTCTAATAGGCAACCCAGGCTAATGAATTTTCGGTAGTCCGTATAGAATGCTAAATGAAGAGCCAGAAACAAAATGTTTTTGGTATGTATTTTCATCTAATGTTTTCATTTTTTAGTTTCCTTAAAAATCTGTTAATTTTATCTTCACGTTTATAAATATCTAAAAAGTTAGGCTCTCCTAGAAGTTTAAATTTAGTGTTATCGGAGAGAATTTCTTCAATTTTAGTTGTATATTCAGTTTTGTTTAAGATTACAACACCTTTTCCCTTGTCTGGCTTACAAATAACTAGATCATCTCTTTTTCTAAGAGTGAGTAATAATTCCAGGTCATCTTTTCTAAAGGAACGGAGTCCACGAGACCTTCAGTTGAGAATAGGTCTTATGGGCCAATGAGGAAATTTTCTGTTGTAAATTGCTAACATTTATATTTACATCAAGTTTGATGAGACGTTGGAACAACACTTCCAACGGATAAAAGAATCTGGCATATTCAGGTCTATAAGAAGGTAAACAAAATTCAAGCCCAAACGAAAGTAAAAATTCTTCTCTTTTAGACAGCACATAGTTAGAAAAATTAAAAATACAATTACATCTTTGGTTAACAACAGGAGTAGCAACTTCCAAGCTCTGCAATTTCCTTTGGTGGCGCTGGTGAACATTATCTATAAAATCATTTACATGTTTATCAAAATATTTCTGGAAAATAATACGGTCCAAAAAAGACAAGTCATTAAAAAGTACATTTCTCAATTGTTTAACAGTAATATCAAGGTTCTGTATTGCGGTCTTCTTTGTATCAATCTCTTTGCGAAGAAGTGTCCTTAACGTATCTCTGTAGAATTCTGTACTAAAAAGGCAGGACTTGAAGAGTTTGAAGCGGATGAACTTCAGGAAAACTTCGTTTAGCTCACAATATTGAAGGAAATCGAGGTCGCATCTTGCTTTCTGGAGCTTAAGAGTTGCCATCTCTAGTCTTCTTGAAATAGACAAGGTAGTTGCAGGGTAACGACATCTCAGTATTTGTGAAAAGTGACGAATCCCAATAAGCCGGAGGCGAAAAACGAAAAGGAAGTCAAGGAACAGGCATCGAATCATCACGGAACAAACAGGCTATGCAGGAATATCACATACATCCATTCAGGAAATCGCAGACAACCACATCAGAAGAGATATTTATTGAGAGACGTTTCGCACATAAAATGTGCATCTTCAGTCTGTTGAGATAAAAACACATACATATTAACATTCAATAAGAGCAGGATTTTTAATATAGTAAAAAATACAAGACTAAAATTAACCTAAAATTGACAAAAAAGAACTAAAACTTGACAAGTAAAACGAAAAAGTAAAAAGTACAAATAAAAAACAAATACCAAGGCGCAACCAACCGTTAGCTGAGAAGGAAGGAGGTAGAATGACTAGACTTGGGCAAGAAGTTAAAACGTATATATTAAACGTCTCATTCCCTCATTGAATAGTGGAGTTTCATCTTCTCCGCTTTATCTGGCATAGTCAACGTTTTAACTTCTTGCTCAAGTCTGGTCATTCTACCTCCTTCCTTCTCAGCTAACGGTTGGCTGCGCCTTGGTATTTTTTTTTATTTGTACTTTTTAACTTTTTTGTTTTACTTGTCAAGTTTTACTTCTTTTTTGTCAATTTTAAGTTAATTTTATTCTTGTATTTTTCACTATATTAAGAATCCTGCTCTTATTGAATGTTAATATGTATGTGTTTTTATTTCAACAGACTGAAGATGCACATTGTATGTGCGAAATGTCTCTCAATAAATATCTCTTCTGATGTGGTTGTCTGCGATTTCCTGAATGGATGTATGTGATATTCCATGCATAGACCTGTTTGTTCCGTGATGATTCGATGCCTGTTCCTTGTCTTCCTTTTCGTTTTTCGCCTCCGGCTTATTGGATTCGTCTTCACTTTTCACAAATACTGAGATCATATATATATCATACATATATATAATATATATACTATATCTATATATATATATATATATATATATATATATATATATATACATACATATATATATACAACACACACACACACATATATATATATATATATATATATATATATATATATACAGACATATATATATATATATATATATATATATATATATATTATATATATATATATGCATATATATATATATATATATATATATATATATATATATATATATATATGTATATGTGTGTATATATATATAAATATATATATATATATATCAGTGGAACCTTGACATACGGAAGTCCTACTTACGAAAAATCCAAGTTACGAAAAGCAAAGATGAAGATTTTTTTGCTTCTGTATACAAAAATAATTCAGGTTGTGAAAGGGTGTATTGTAAAGTCTGAGATTCGCCCAGACCACCGAGAACAATTTTCAAACCCGCGCGCCGCTAACTCAGCAGACCCGCCACCATCCTCCCGCTCTCTCATTGGTTCCTGATGCTAGTCACTGCCGTAAGATCCTGCTCTCCTATTGGTCAGCATCTATCCCATCATGCCTCTACGTAAAGGCATCCTTCGGCCACTTCGTTGCATCAGCGTTATCGTACGCACGCAGAATTTGTTCATTCACATATACGTATTTCGTTTGTTAACGTAAATTCGTGATAGTGATTTTGCTTTCTACTTGTATACTTTATTGTGT
>NC_087208.1:25570830-25580830 GCF_015104395.2 Macrobrachium nipponense
CAAGGGGCTTAGGCAATGTAGGTTTAGTTCTTGCTCTGTCACAGGATGCTTTATATACTTAAAATTGGATTAGATTGAGAGGTTATGCTCGTGACAAATATCGGAGACCCTGTTCCTCCTTCCGAATGAAAAGAGGAGGAAAACCAGAGTCTACATAAAGGCTCTCAACAGGAGACGTTTTAAAAGCACCTGTACAAATATGCAATGCCATATTGTGTACTACATCCAGCTTGCCTAACAAGGTCTTACATGCCAAGTCATAAATCTGAGATCCATAATCAATCTTACTCAAGCATAGGGCCTGATAAATTCTTAATAAAGTAGTACGGTCAGTTCCAAAATTCAGGTTACTAACAACTTTAAGAATATTGCACCGTTGTTTAACATTTACTGCAGTCTCATTTATATGTTCAGCAAAAGTCAATTTTTTGTCAAAAATAATTCCTAAATATTTGACTTCATCTTCATACAAGATAGAACCTTCTAAAAATAAGGTTGGAATCTCTTCCCTTCTTCGTGTTCTACAAAAACGTATGGCTTTAGTTTTCTCAGCAGAAAATTTGAAACCTTTACTATTAGCCCAGTTAGTAGCAGCATTAATTGCAATCTGAATTTTAGTACAAGCTTCAACTGCAGTAGCTCTACTACACATAACAACAATATCATCAGCGAATGCTTGACCAGTTACACCAACAGGGAGATGTTCAAGTAAACCATTAATGGCAATACTCTGATGAGAAGGTAGACCCAATTCTAACTTTAAGGTACCGGTCAGACAGGAAGTCTTTGGCAAAATTAAACATATTGCCACCAATACGCCATTCAACCAGCTGCATTAAAATACCAGCCCTCCAGGTAGTATCAAATGCGTTTTCCAGATCAAAGATCACAGCAATGGTTTGATTTTGGACTGCAAAAGCATTCTGAATCTCACATGTGAGACATAATAAGGGGTCCAAAGTACTTCTATTCTTGCGGAAGCCAAATTGCCTCTTCGACAACAAGCTCTTTGTTTCTAATAACCATACCAGACGAAAATTTACCATTCGTTCGTAAATCTTGAAGACAGCTGGTAAGAGCAATAGGTCTATAACTTTTAGGATGACTAGTGTCCTTTCCAGGTTTCAAAAAAGGAACTATAACAGAGTTTTTCCACAACTTGTATGAAGTACCTGAGCACCAGAATTCGTTTAAAACATCGACAAAGAATATTTTTGACTCCAGAGGTAAATGAGAAATCATTGCATAAATAATATCATCTTCTCCAGGTGATGTTGGAGAAGACAAAGATAAGGCATATTCGAATTCGACAATATTAAATGGAAGGTTATATCAGAGTTAGAACAAACAGGCGGATTAACTAAGCCGCGTTTGCATCCGATATAACTACCAAGTTGATTTTCAAAATAGGTAAAGGAGAAGGGGAAAATTTCCCTAATAATTTACGGATTCTATCCCAAACTAGCCCTTAAACGCCGAAGGGGTATATTAAAAATCGTCTTCCGTGTGCCGAGGGGGTCTCGGAGTGAGCGCGGAAGCGTAAAAAATATTTTTTTCAAAAAATCACAGCGCGCTTAGTTTTTAAGATTAAGAGTTCATTTTTGGCTCCTTTTTTTTTCATTACCTGAGGTTTAGTATGCAACCATCAGAAATGAAAAAAATTATCATTATCATATATAAATAATGCGATATATGATAGCGCGAAAACGAAATTTCATACATAATTGTATTCAAATCGCGCTATGCGCAAAACGGTTAAAGGTAACAAGTTAATTTTTTTTCGTTGTAATGTACACGAAATTGCGATCATTTTGGTATATAACACATTGTAAAACGATAAAAGCAACACAGAGAAAATATTATCACAAAATGATGCATGAATTCGTAATGCGCTGACGTAAACAAATATTTTTTTCAAAAATTCACCATAAATCTAAATATTGTCCTAGAGACTTCCAATTTGTTTCAAAATGAAGACAAATTATTGAATATTACTATACTGTAAGAGTATTAGCTTACAATTGCAGTTTTTGACCATATCTGACGAGTTAAAGTTGACCGAATGCGAATTTTTTTATATATTTTTTATATGCAATTATTTAGGAATCTACAAAAGCTACAACTTCAAATATTTTTCGTGATTCTAATGAAATTGCGCACCTTTTCATATATAAAACTCTATGAAATGCCTATATGAAATGGAACAAATATTCCGAGAATGCGACGTACGCATTTCGGAGATTTGCGGGAGGAATCTGCGCGCGGAGGAATGAAAGTTTTTTTTTTTTTTTAATTCACCATAATTCTAAATATTGTGCTAGAGACTTCGAATTTGTTTCAAGATGAAGATAAAGGACTGAATATTACTAGACTGTAAGAGTTTTAGCTTACAATTGCGTTTTTCGACCATTTCGGTAGAGTCAAAGTTAACCTAACGTGGTTTTTTTCTCTTTATCTGATTTATATGCAAATATTTCGAAAATAAGAAAAGCTGCAACCTTCAATTATATTTTTTTATATTCTAAATGAAATTGCGCACATTTTCATATATAAAACTTTATGTAACGGCTAATTTAAAATGGTGCAAACATTACCACAATCGCACGTATGATTTTTTCGGAAGAGTTACCGCGCGGACGCAAGGAAAATGTTTTTTTTTTTCGTAAATTCACAATAAATCGAAATATTGTGCTAGAGACTTCCAATTTGTTTGCAAAATTAAAGTAAATGATTGAATCTTACTAGAATATATAGTTTTAGCTTACAATTGCGTTTTTCGACCACTTCGGTAGAGTCAAAGTTGACCGAAGGTTGAAAATGTCACTTATTCATTTTTTATATGAAAATATTTCAAAACTGATAAAAGCTACAACCATGGGTTGTTTTTAGTTGTATTGTGCATGAAATTGCGCACATTTCCATATATAAAACTTATGTAAACGGCTAATTTAAAATGTGCAAAACATTACCACAATCTCACATATGATTTTTTTCAGAAGAGTTACGCGCGGACGTAAGGAAAACGTTTTTTCATAAATTCACCATAATCGAAATATTGTGGTAGAGACTTCCAATTTGTTGCCAAAATGAAGGTAAAAGATTGAATAGTTACTAAAATTAATAAGAGTGATTAGCTTACAATTGCGTTTTTCGACCATTTCGGAGGTAGAGTAAAGTTGACCGAAGGTTGAAATTTTGGCACTTATCGTTATTTATATGAAAATATCTTAAAATTGATAAAAGCTACAATCATGAGTATTTTTTGTGTATTCTACATAAAAATGCGCAAATTTTCATATATAATACTCCATGTAACGGCTAATTTAAAATGGTACAAAAATTATGTCAAAGTGACGAAATAATTCTGAGATGTGTCACCGATACTTGTTAGTGAGGCAAGAAAGAAATTCGCGCTTGCGCTGCCTGCGTAACGGACTGTAAACAAAACACACCTTGATCCGTGAACTCCCAGCATCCCCACCCCGGCGCGTGATTCAAAGTTTTCAGCTGGTAGGCCTATAAGTATTTTTCTGCGAATTTTAAAAAAAAACTTTGTATGTCGACGTAAAATACGTCCAGTCGGCACCCGAGAGAAAAAATGTCGAACGTTAAAATACGTCCAGTCGGCGTTAAAGGGCTAGAGAAAGAGAGGAAATTATACTTTAATTCTGATATGTACTAATGAAGGACTACCTCCTTGCTCTTTAAAGACTTGCTTTTGTTTGGCGAGGGGTTTTTCTTGTAAATTATTCTATTAACAGACAGGAGCCTTCGATATCGCTTGTAACTAGCTCTTGCAATTTTCCTAGTCAAGGCCACATTTACTATTCCACCAAGGTACCAGTGGACGACGGGGTTTCCCTGATGTTTTAGGAATGAACCATCATTGCCCTCCAATCATTTATACTGCGAGATCTTCATAGGCAGCCGAGGGGCAAGGAATTCATTGGCCTTACGATTGACTTTGTAGCTTTTCATACAGCTGCCAATCTGCCTCCTTTATCTTCATTTGGGTAAAAGATGGGGGGGGAAGGGTGTATTTTGTACATATTTTTTAAGATGGATGGATAGTGGTCCCTCCCATAGAGATTTTCATCCACTGACCACTTATAGTCTAATCGTAATGATGAACGAACATATTGTAATATCGTTTGCTGAACTGGAGTTATAGGCTACATCAAAAAAACCATGTAGGAGAACTGTCGTTCATTAAAACTACATCATTGCAATCTAACAATCTTTCAATTATAAGCCCCACGGTGATCACACCTACCCTCCCCCACAAAGTATGTTTTGCATTGAAATCCCCATCAGAATGAAAGGCTGAGGTAGTTGGTCTAAAAGTGATTGCAAATCTTCAACCTCTAATTGTCTTGGATTGCCAGCTCTGTCCACCAATCGAGTTTCTAGGCCAGGTTCTAGATAAAGAGAGCACAGAGTGACCCATTTGTTGATGAAAACTGTGTTGCACAAGCTTGCAGTATAGAGTCTAATTGGATAACTTTTTGTGGTAATGACTTGGCCGCAATAATACATGTGCCACCATGAGCACGTTCACCTACAGTGGTGGAGATCTGTGAAAAATAAAGTTCTGTCCACAGTTAGGAAAAGAAACATTAACAAGTTTGGTCTCTTGCAAACAAAGGGCAGCTAAATTATGCTCCTTGAAAAGGACCCGGACCTGTTCTCTGTTTGAATGGAAACCTCGTATGTTCCACTGACATAGAGCCATTATTTACTATTAGATTTTTTTTTCTTACTTTTTGGACTTGGATTGGGCTGGTCTGGAAAGACTTGGTCTTGGTCTTTGTTTCGTAGAGGAACTTGGCAGATCCTCAAGAGACCTGCTATTTCCTCTCTTGGGAACCCTACTATGGCGTGGGGATATAGGTGGAGATGATGAAGGAGTACGGGGTTTCTTATTTCTAAGAGGCACCATCTCTACAGCGTGCACCTGAGCCTTATGAGGTGCACTGAACAAGGTATCATTCTGGGACATACCCAGATCAGGCAGTGAAGCTGCCTGTGAGGCTTCTACATCAGAAGCCCGATAGACCTCCTAGAAGCCAAGAGGAGCCCCATCGGGAGGGGACAAAGGAGCCTTCTTGGATGAAGGCGGAGATGCTGAATGTACTTCGAGCTCAGAAGGGGATAGCTGAAGCTTTGGCTTTGAAGTTGGCATCCTAGACTGATCTTTTTTATTCGATTTTCCAATTTTCACTACATCACTATATTGATGTCTTGGGAACAAAAGACTTTTTGCCTGGCCAATACTTAGATGTTCAGCATGTGCTTTCTCTATGGCTGCCACTTCTTTTTTTAAATGACTCACATTCCTTATGCCTTGTATTATGATTTCCCTTGCAATTTATACATAATATTGGATTGGAACATTCGCCTTCTTGCTTTTGTAATGAGCAGGCAGCACATAACTGGTTTCTAGTACACACCTTTGACGAGTGACCATACCCAAAACAAATGAAGCATTGGAGTGGTCTATGCTTAAAAGGTTTAACATGAAATCTCTCCTTGTCAACATTTACATAATCAGGAACTTGAAATAATCATTCTTGACCTTGGAACCTTGGAAATCTTCCACACTTTATCATCGCACATTTCCAACAATTCCTCATCAGACAGTTCATATAGGTCTTGACTTAATACCACTTCCTTAGCGTAACTAAAACTATAGTGTGGTTTGACCTCTTTTATCATAGTATTTTTCAGCTTAGAGATCATGTGACCTTGTCTATAAGACTTTGCATGAATCAAAAAACTGTTCTTTCCAAATCTAGTAATATCTGAGTTGGTCATTGTTCTTACCAATGTTCGCAAATGTTTCCTGAAGTGAAAAAGATTACAAAAGTCTGATTTTGTTGAAATAATCATCCACCTGGCTGGTAGAGGTGTCCTCACCTTACGTTTCCCATCTGTAGTTTCCTAACTGACCCTAGCTGGATAAAAGGAATCTACTTCAATATTCTGGGGTATTTTATGAACTAATACACACTTTAAGTTTTCCTTAGATGAACACTTGAAAGCATTCATGGCATTCTTATGAGTAGTAAACTCAATCCAAACCCTCCAAAATGCAAAATCTTCAGTTTCACAATACTTAATGACTAATTTCACCATACCTTCCAAACATTTCCATAAAAGCAAAACAATTTAAATCTGAGGAGAGAGAATCAACATAAAGGATTCTCTCACCACTGCTAGAGCTTTCCATAGCCACATTCAATGTCTTGTCATGGGTCGTCTTCTGTACAATTGAATTTTCTTTAGGATTGTCCTTGTTCATGCCAGAGGTCGAAGAGGAGGGTAATGTCAGGAGGTCGCATTGTCCGGGGGAGTTTATTGTAGGGTTATTAATCATTAATCCGTGAAGAGAAATTTGAAAAACCTACTGCAAATCAGGCAGAAAACCAAGCCCACCGCACCAACCCCTCTCTCACCAAAGACACTCAGCAGAGACTGACTCCCATATGTCCACTCCCTGCCCTACCCCGAAGGGATAGTTCTATCATAACATGAGTGGCTCAAGTGTAAGCAAAACCCGCTTGATAGGACTGAGGCCATAACTAGTATGCAATCATCTCCATTCATGTTACAATAGAGGGCACACTGGAAAGAATGCCGAGAGTCCTACCGTAGAGACTATACCTCCCCGGATTCCGCAGGCAAGTCCCCCATAGGTAGTTCCGCCCCGATAGATATTGGTATGAAATCATGTCAACATCCTCAGGGGGTGGACAGCTAGGTTGAGCAACTGAGTTAAAGATAGTAGAAGAGTGGAAAAAAATTTAAGTAAGAGGAAAATTGAGACTTTTGGATTCAAACTAAGAGATATTTCTCCCAGTTCGAAAGCCCTCTTGCCCGCTATGCATTTTCAGCCGTCAGCTGAAAATGCGTAACTTCGTCAAGGCAGTCTCAAATCAAGAGGGCTTAGCTAGCTTAGAGTTATAGGATGTCTAAAATGTGTGTTCAGATTTTGCATAACATAATGTAAAAGAATATATAATGTTGTATGAAAAGAAAGAGAGAGAGATTAACTTTGTCCGTTCCAAGATAGTGATAGTTTTGGTAACTTTTCATTGCCTTGAGATAAGAGATCTTGAGATCTCCGTTGTGTTTTCCAAATCTGTCATCACATCTGATAGGGACTTTTGCTTCAATCGAGTAAGTCTTTGTTGAGCATAATAAATACATGACATATGTACATGACTCGTTTCATACTCATATGTCTTTGCCGAATAGCACGTGCAGATTTCACGATTTTTCTGTAAAGTTACATCATATTAGAAGCTTCTAGAAAGATTGCATCATCTCTCGCATGCCCAAAACGTTTTGTGTGATATCCACTGTCCAGCTTACGTAAGGAAGAGTTTCATTGTTACTTAGAACCGCATTGCGTTTAGATCTCTCTCTCTCTCTCTATTTGCTTGGCACTTTTGATTTCAAAGTAACGTAAAGATTTAATACTTACTAAATGGTCACTCGTAACTTTTAGATTTCAGATTTGAGATTTCTAAGTTATTTAGTGTTTATTGTGGAATCTGAACAAACATTGTACAAGTGTGTAACAGCACCTTTTTGAAATATTGTGAATTGGTGAAATTTTTTAACAAGCTGCAGCAGAATGACAATTGGTACCAAGGTAAAGTGTTATATTTTTATTAGTTGCCAACTAATATTTACAGTGGTTTGAAGAACAATTTCAATTTTTACACATTGCAAATTTTTGTGTTTTGAGTTTGTTTCATTTGAAGTGATTTCTTTGCATTTATCCGTTTTCTTGTTGAAGTGTGTTTTTGTTTTATGTTCTGTGTGATGGTGTTTTTTGCAATTTGGTATTTTCCACATTTTTCTGTTTTCATTTGCATTCACAATTTGATGAACTTAGTTGTTTCATTAATTAATCATTAACATTTAATTGAATTTAACACTTGTGAATTAATTTGCAATTACTTAGAATTCTTTTCAAGTTCAATGTTGTTTAGCACATGTGAATTAATTTCCAAATTTTAATTATTACCCAACACTTTTGAATTTTGATTGAATTAATTTTCTTGAATTTTTTATAATTTTGATTTAATTTTTACTTATTGATTCAAGAATTAATTAAAACTTTGCTTTGTTTTCAGGTAACAGTACATTTCCCTGATTATTGTGAATTTTCACTTATAAATTTTGAGTTTGATAATAAATTTTTGTATTTTCAATTTCTATAAGTGTTTTCTTTTCACCAGTATTTGTATGATTATATTTATGTTAGGTAGAAACATAGAGTGGTAATGGAGGTTTTTGCCTTCAATTTACTTGAAGTGAGTTAGAACCAGGGAAGTACTTAGACTTCTGAAATCAGGGAAATACTTAGACTTTTAAAGTTGTTGATGGAATGATGTGTGTGTGTGTGTGTGTGTACAGGCAGTCCCCGGGTTACGACGGGGGTTCCGTTCTTGAGACGCGTCGTAAGCCGAAAATCGTCGTAAGCCGGAACGACACTTGGAAATATGTCTTAAACTAATAAAAAGTTATAAAAACCTTACTTGTAATCCTTTGGTTACACTACAAGTTGTTTCCTGTAGTTTTATGTACAACCTAAGAGTTATTTTCATAAAAGAATGCTGGTTCTTGAAGGTAAAACTATTGTAATCCTCTGGTGACACTACATTCTTGAAGTTTTTTATGTACAACCTGGAGTGATTTTGCCAAATCTTGAGGGCTACAAGAACAGCTGATTACTATTTACGTATCATATAGACTAATTAAAGTAAACGTATCTTTAAATAGGCTTATATATTAGTATCAACAAACATTTCCTGCTATGAGTCAGAGCCGTTTAATGAAACGAACACTTCTCTGTCCTATCTGTTCAGAAAATAAATGTTACGTCAATCCCCGAGACGGTGACCATTGTTGCCAAGGCGTCTCTCTCTCTCTCTCTGATCAAATTACACTGGAACTTTGACATACGATTGCCCTAATATACGAATGTTTTGAGATACAACAGAAAATTTGCGAAATATAAGCTTTGATATACAACGAAATATTTGAGATACGATTTTGCGAGAGTGTTAGTTGTATAGGCGACCGATAAATGGCGTTCAGTCTGTTTGTTTGTTGGTGCTGCATGTTAACACGTCGTTGTTTAGTTCGTTGTATTTGCGCCTATTTTTCGTGTTATTTTGTCTATTTTATTATTAACCATGGGTCTCAAAGCTAAAGACAAAGCAGTGATAAGAAAAAAACCAAGAAAATGATTTCGATGGAAGCAAAACATGAATTATAGCAAAGCATAAAACCTTCCAAAGCATCACCATTTTTTTATTTCTTAAACTACAAACTGATTAAAATAAAAAAATAAAATTTTTAGTTTAGCAATGTTATTTCATTTGTGTTTATTACGTAGTTATTAGTGTACATACGTAATAAAAAGAAAAACAAATCGTTCCCTGCCACCCTTCCCTACCTCTTCCCCCTGCTGGCCTCACGTCATCTTTCGTTGTGGTAAGTAAAATTCCTTTCTTTTTTTTAATTGATTTTATTAACATTATTATCATTTATCACATTGCTATGTTATTTTATCATTATGTGTGTTATTACTCGTTTATTTGTGTATAAATTGTGTATATATGTAATTTAGCTGTGTTTAGGTGTGGTTTCATACCGCTAGAACGGATTAATACATATTACATTATTTTAAATGGGAAAAAATGCTTTGAGATACAACTGTTTTGATATACGACGATGGTAAACGGAACAAATTAAATTCGTATGTCAAGGTTCCAGTGTACTGGATAATGTCTCTCTTTGGATACTTCGATTTTGCCAAATCTTGAGGGCTACAAGAACAGTTGATTACTATTTACGTATCATATAGACTAATTAAAGTAAACGTATCTTTAAATAGGCTTATATTATTAGTATCAACAAAACATTTACTGGCATGAGTCAGAGGCCGTTTAACGAAACGAACACTTCTCTCTCCTTACTCGGA
>NC_087208.1:25583330-25589327 GCF_015104395.2 Macrobrachium nipponense
ATGAAAGGCATTTGGCATTTTTTTTACCGTTTTCTTATGTCATCGATTCCTGCCAATGAACGGAGCCTGCAGTCATGGTTGCTGTTGTCGGTTTGGGGCCAGTCAAGCTTGGTAAAAATTGTTCAGACCTCTAGATAGGCTCATGTGTCAAAGAGTCCTGCAGTAGGACTTTTTTTTTTTTTAATCAAAATTAAGTTGTGCAACACACAAGCGGCCAACACCAAGGACTCAATACGATCATGACGAACTACTACTCCTCACCCCACTGTGGACTATTCCATCTGCATTTTGGCTTCGTTCCTATAATTATGCAGCCTGGTACTCGTTGGGTACAACAACAAATGCACGACTGTACGTTCAGAATTTATATTCAGGTCCGGCACGCCCGATTTCATCAAAGACCACCGAGATAGAAGGCCTGTTCGATTTGACTCATGACGTGATGATGTCGACCCTGGTGGTCCGACTCTCCGACCCGAGGGACTGGCGACTCACTTCCGACTCTCGATCTTCCTTCCCTTACATCACTTGGACTGTTGGACACGAGGTGTTTTCCTGGCTCCATTGTTTTATTTATGAACTGGAACATAAACAACCTTATATGGCCTCATGAGGTAGCAAGCCATGGGTACATTATATGGCCTCATGAAGCCAGGATGAGGTACCAAGTCATGGGTAAATCTAGTGTCCTTTTTTGGATGAACTTACTGTGGTAAGCGGATAAACTGGGCAATAAGTTCATTGCAACAGGTACTACCTATTTGACTTTTCTCTCTGGATGACTTTTGACTGCAATATATATATATACAGTCTGCATTCTAGGTAGGAGTTGTGAGCAACAAGGTCAGGTACAATATAAAGAAAGACTTGTTTAGCCTACATTGAATTTTAGTAAGAATTCATGTCAATCAAGGCTTAACAGAGTCGAATAGGTATAGGCAGGGTTAAGGTAAAGAACTCCCAGTGTAGCCTAGCTAGCTAGTGGTGGGGAAATAGGCAAGTTCCCATTGACAATAGTCAAAGGCATGGCACAACCTTTTGGGCCTAGATGGGTTACGGCCCTTTCACACTATGCGATTCTTGTCGCACCAAGATACGATTGCAGTGCCGGATCTAAATGCGACACAAAATTGCGCAAATCGTACATTTGTCCGACTGCCGCACAAAGTGATCCAATTTTTGACAAGCGCTTAGTCTGCTCTCAGCCTGTAGTGGTGACTAGATGTACAGGAGAAAATGATTGACTTTATTTATTACATTTGAGAATAAAGAAGAGAAAACCTAGAATTCACTGGGTAGACCCTTTGAATACACAAAGGCACTTGTACGGTGCATTTGCCACAATTTTCGAAGGAGCTCAAGAGAGAGAATGATAAATTTTGCTATAAGAAATACGACATTCAGAGATGATATTTTGCCAGCACAACAACTAGCAGTTACCATCAAGTAAGAGGAAATAATATGGACCTTTCCTTGTAAATTTGCTTTTCCATATAGAAATTAAAAAATAAAAATAAAAAAAACAAAACAAGTGTTAGTTGAAACATTTCTATTAATGTAAATAAAACGTAAGTGTTAACCATAAAAACTTCTCAAAAAATCATATATATCGAAATCAAAAGCTTTTAGTCCTCTTTTATATCAATAATCTGCCGATAACCTTCTAATAATTTCAGTATCAAAACGTATGTGTAACCTTAATGAAAAAAACAGCAAATCATTTAGTAAATAATTTCTCAGTAGTTTATACTTAAGCTATCCATACCTGTATTTATTTCTTATTTACGAATAACACTTTTGTTATTATTATTATTGTATGGTGTTTTTTCGTTGCATGGAACCAGTGGTTATTCAGCAACGGGAATAACACTATTTATATCCCTCAAATGTTTTCAATACTCAATGCACCCGATCACCAGAATCAGTGGAAGTCTACTGCTGTCGTACGTATATGCAGGAAAAAATCGCATTGTGTGAAGACACGTATTGAAGGCAATGGCCAACTGCAATCGCGTCTGGGTGCAGCACCGGACATGGCCAGTAAGGGCCTGTCGGCTGTCATGCGATGCCGGACCGACATAGTGTGAAAAGGTACATTAGAGATAATAGTCGACTGCTAGTCGCATGTAGGTCCGACATCGTGTCGCATTTACATACGACATAGTGTGAAAGGGCCCTTAGGGTGAAAAAAAGTAGATTGGCATAGTTTCACAATTTCCAATTAAAGCATAAAAGCTGATGTTCTGCACTGCACACTGAAGAAGGTAATTATAGGCTTAGAAAAAATCATTTTTACAGTGTTTTGCTTTGTAAAATCGTAATGCTATCATTAGGAAAGCAATGCCCTCTTTTCCCAGGATTCCACAGCTGTCTAAAGTGTATCCTCACCCATTTCAGAGTAACAAATGCCCTTTTTCGTGTGTTTCAATGAAATTGTTAAAATATTTCAGGAATAATTGGCTTGGCCAGAAAGTTATAAATAAAACAATGAAGTTACCTCAGTTTGATGTCAATAATTTGGAAAACTAAATTCATTATGCACCATTCAGCCCTTTGAAAAACTTCAAGATATAGATGTTTACTCAATGAACATTCATATAAACTATCATAAAATGCATCATCTCACAAGACCTTTGAGAAACAAAATGTTCATTTAGTTTTACAAATATCCAATGAATATATCGTTCAAGCTTTACTAACTATTGGAAAAAATCACTCCCTTTTTATTCAGGATGCAAATGTCAAAATTTTAATTTTGGTCGACAGTCATGAATTTAAACGTTTAAATGTCAAAAGGTAAATAATAGATAAGCTGCCCAATAAATAATGAAGGTTATAGTACAGAAAAACAGAGAAATTAACAATATGGGTTTATACTAACGTTTCATTGAGTAAATGTTGTTCAAGAAAATAACTATTGTAGCCTAAGAGAAAGTTAGAAAATTTAAATACCAAATAATGACTGTAAGAGAGAATTATTTCATTCACATATAGTAGGAAGAACCATGTTTTTTTGTTATGTAAACCTATTCACTGCTGTTTATTCTTTGGTAGCCTGAATTGTAACTGAACAAATTGTTCTGGTTCAGCATTTTATATTAATCTTATAACTTGTGTTTCAGTAAGTATTAGTTTGGTGTACATAATTATGTAGACGAGAAAATAAGTAAATTAATAACTGGAAGACCAAAACGATAGATTTTGGCGGGGTTTGTTTACATTTCTTTCGTCTGGCAGCGTAGTCAGTGCTAGCAGCTAGGACCACCCTTGCTTACGTCACAAAACATAGAACAGGCCTTCTTTCTCGGTGGTCTTATTTCATCCCCGGCTGTCGTGCACGCATGAACGGATTTCTATACTCTACCTATAAACACTATCTTTCGTAGGAGTAAATGACAAGCTTAGGTTATTATATTAAGTGGTAAATGCTGGGAATGGTAAAATGTTAAAACATAACACATTCCTAAAGAGGCATTCCAATTATAAACCGAGACAGATCCCTACCCTACCACGTAGGACTGCCAGTTCAAAATCTCAAACGAGGATAATTTGCGTAAGATTATTTTCTCCCTTAGGCAATACTACTATACTGCTTATACCAAGATGGAATAAGATAAGGTGAGTTACCTACAGGTCCCGTTTTCAACGCTCATGCGCATGACGTCACCTGGAGACTTATAACTTAGGCTAAAGGGCCCCACCGAATCCGGCGCGTCGCGTGCGTGCAACACGGCTATCCGTCTACAAGCGTCTCCGTCTTCTGCGGGTGTGGCCCAAACCAGACACACGCACGAGTGACGGTTATAAGACGGACAATTCAAACTTCAGCAGTAGTTGCCGTTATGAAGGGAGAGCGCGAGGTTTTCCTCTGACTCGGTGCTGTCAACCAAATTAGAGGCGTTGAACAGTAGGAAAATCTGGACTTATGACATAACTTTAGATGAGGAAAAAGTGGAGAATATGCAAAACTCTTTCATAAGTTACGATAGCGTCCAGACAAGTTTTTTTTTTAATATTGTCGGATGCCGCCGAAAACCTTTGACTTTATTCACTAGGGCATTATATCTCGAATATCAAAATTTGATACAAATTACAGAAGTAAGTATAACGTAAAAGAAAAACTTGTAGTGTAGTAACTCTGAGTGAAGGATTACTGATTTCGAAAATAAAGTTGCACTTTATTTCATTTAATACAAAAATTAAGATACGTAGAATTGTGTGTGAACTGAACACTTTGATACAGGAACTTCTGAAACAAAGATATTTACATAAATGTATCCATTAGAATATAATAAAAAATACTTTAATCATTTATCATAACACAAATCATCACATTTGATTATAACTCAAAGTTGGGCAGGTGGTTCAAATGCAGGGGTTGTAGGTCTACCACAATTTCTTCCTTCATGCGGAAGACGCACGTCCACGTGCGGCTAAAAACAAAATGTTTTGTTCCTTGTGCGTCTAGTCCGGTAACGCACCTGAGCCCACGCACGCTCATGCGCCGTTGTGGGGCCACTCGTGTTTGAACTATAACAGTTGATCGAAACGCACAAAACGCGTAGCCGTGTTAGACGCACGCGACGCGCCGCGACGGATTCGGTGGGGCCTTAGCTTATAGACTTCAGCCAGGCGACACACAGGCGGGAAATATCCCGCATTTTTTCACACGTTTGTTTTCATTTGCGAGGACAGATTCATCATGGTAATATGTGCCATATATGGGTGCTCCAATTCTTATAAGACCAATATAACTGATGGAAGTGAAAAAATTAGATTTTACAGTTTCCCAAAAGACGCAGAACTATGTAAGAAGTGGGTGAATATATGCAAAAGAAGTGATGGTATCAATGCCAAAACTGCACGAATTTGTTCGTCACATTTCCAACCCAATGATTTTACCAGAAACCTTCGGCACGAATTGCTCAATTACTGCCCTAAGACTGCCGGAATCTAAAAGAAGATGCCATGCAGACACAAAATCTTTATAATAATGTTACTGTTGCATCAGGTAAGCCTATCACTAATATCTCGTCACTTTATTTTGGTTTACTAGGCATATGCATGTTTCACGTAGCATTTTGGTCAACTACGCGACTGTATATGAATACGCTCACTTATAAAATTAAGAAATTATAGCAATTATATTTCTCATGCAAGTAAATATTTAGCCACGATCAGAAGAATGTCTGAAGATTGGATGGAGAGAGAGGAGAGAGAATTTTGCAAGAATGTTTTCATGTGCTTAAATACTATTTCTTGAGCTTTAAATTATATTAAAAAGGTTTGGTTGTTTCGAAATACGCCCTGATTTCATATGGATAAACTACGAAAAATGTATGTTTATAAGTTTATATATATATATATATATATTATATATATATATATATAACACACACACACACACACACACACAATGCACAAGTTACTGAAGCATGTGTTTATTTTTTCACCAAATCGAATGCCAGAGCGATGAAAATATATATATATATATATATATATATATATATATATATATAGTATATATATATATATATATTTTCATCGCTCTGGCATTTCGATTTGGTGAAAATATAAACGCATATGCTTCAGTAACTTGTGTGTGTGTATATATATATATATATATATATATATATATATATGTATATATATATATATATATATATATATATATATGTGTGTATACACAAGTTACTGAAGCATATGCGTTTATATTTTCACCAAATCGAAATGCCAGAGCGATGAAAAGTTGTGTTATACTATATAATATATATATAATATATATTATATAATAAATATTCTATATATTATATGTACTATACATAAATATATATATATATATATATATAATATATATATACACACACACACAAAAGTTACTGAAGCATATGCGTTTATAGTTTCACCAAATCGAAATGCCAGAGTGATGAAAAAGGGTATTTGACTTGTAGAACCTGTGCATGGAATATATGGTAAAGAAAGGCAGAGATGCTTTCT
>NC_087208.1:25589827-25622327 GCF_015104395.2 Macrobrachium nipponense
GAGATGCTTTCTCGAACAGTCCACGTCAAGTCGAAATACTTGATCAAATGATTGATTTTGCCATTAATGCCAAAGTGAAAGACAAACTATCTCCGTTCCAGAACGGCGTTATTATTTCATTTAAATCAGTAAAAGGATTGTATAACATGTTGCATGAACTGAATGGATTAGAGTGCTTGTTGACAATTCGGCTATGTCAAGATACAGTCGAACATCTATTTTCTTTCATACGACAAATTGGTCATTGTCATGATTATCAGTCACCTTTGGAATTTAAATATAGACTACGGTTATGCATAGTGGGTAGAGACAATAGTTTAACTAGTCAGGGTCTTGATGTTTGTAGTAATAATGAAGCATCTTGTGTCTCTACAGAGTGCTTAAATGTAAGTGGTCCATCTCAAAGCTCAAATGTTGCTCCCAAAGATCTAGATTCCGAGTTATGTATCTGCGTGTCTCACGAAGCACCTTCTGCCTGTTAACAATGAGACTGAGACTCAGGAAGATCAAGTAGAAAATTTAATAGAGATAGAACCTGAAGCCCTGATAGGAAATGAGTCCTTAAGTTATTTGGGAGGGTTCGTAGCTTTTAAATTTAGAAATAAGTATACATCATTAAGCTCATCCGATGTAGATGAGACAGGCGAGGACTGGATATCATGTGTAAAGAGAAAGGTATTAATTAGGCCGCCTAGTCATTTTAGAGAAAATCTATAAGAAATGGAAGATTTATTCAAAATTTTCCATGGTGATGCTCTAAAACCAGGAGTCGGAGCAGTTTCAAATCTTACTGACATATTCAAGGCCGCCAACATTGATGTTCCGGAGGAGGTAATGAGCTTTTTTATTAGATGTAGGCTTCATTTTAGAATAAAAATATTAAACTCTATGAAGGACAAATTTCGTAGCAAAGGTGTGAAAAAGATGAAAAATATTGTTTGGTAAAAGCCTGTCCACACAACCGGGGCTGATCAGCGGACCTCCCCTATAAAGACCCGTCCACACGGTCGAGCTTTGCTCAACTAACTCTGTTCGATGTGACGTCAGAAGCGGAGAAATAGTGGGTAACGGTCTGACTTACCCCGCTTCTGACGTCACATCGAACAAAGTTCGTCAGGCAAAGCTCGACCGTGTGGACGGGGCTTAATGGGCAAGCAACCCGTCAAATTGCCCGATGGGTCTTGTAGCAAAATCACCATGGTGGTGCCCAATGGCTTGAGCTTAGACCCTGGCAGAACATATCATTCAACCATATAACAATTTCTTTACTGAGCCATTCTTTGCACCATATTCTCTTTTTTTTTTTCCTTTTCATCACACACAAAGCAATTATCATGCTACGCAATATCTTCTTTGCGGTAGGCACCATGTTTATCGTACCGCACTGAACACACTACTGGCATCGTCGGGCACGCCCACCTCTCCATCGCCTCACCCGTGTAGACAATATTCACGGGTAAGCCCGCCAGAATTTGCCCGTTAACTCCAGAGCACGCCTATCAGGCCCGCTCGTGTGGACAGGCCTTTATATTGAAAATTTATTTGATTGAAATAAGAGACAGAATGCAGAAATCCCACAGAAATGGTATAATTAGATGAAAACAAATTTTTCAGCAGTAATCTTGAAAAATAGCTTGATTAAAACGAGAGAGAGAGAGAGAGAGAGAGAGAGAGAGAGAGAGAGAGAGACAGAGACAGAGAGAGTTAATTACAATATGAATTCCAATGTAATGTTAGGAATAAAGCTTATGTCATCAGTAAATTTTTATTTCCATTGCTATTATGTTTCCTATCATATGTATTTTTATTTTGGAAATATAGCCATAAAGACATAAATATTAGCCTACTTTTATAAAAGCAATGTTAGCAATCCAAAAACAAGGCATGAACAATAAGGCTGATGGTCCAGATCATAGATAGCTACAGGACAGCGTCACATACTCAGGAGTCCCCAGGTGACGTCACAGCACAGCTGAGCTCCCAGCACCATGCGGTAACTCACCTTATCTTATTCCATGTATGCTTTTACCACGAGCCTCGAGGTGTAGTCCAGCCGACAATTCGTCCCATCGCATTTGAAAAGATTTCGTTTAGGCCTAGTTTTTAATATGCAATGGCTGTAGTATTCGCGAGAACGTTCCTTCCAGTCCGTGCGGAGTCATTGCCTAGAATTGCCTTCAATGGAAAGCATAATCGGTAAAATAGAGCAATTTAAGGAGATTGAATTACTCGACTCTTAAGGGGAAATTCTAAGCAATAACTCCGCACGGACTACAAGGAACAGTCCCGCGAATACTGCAGCCACTAAGAATTGGGGCGTCAAATGTATTTCGCCGTGTTTAGTACTAGCCGCTGGGTGTTAATTACAGTTGACTCCCAATGAATGACAATAAATTCTAAGTAATCAACCCAAATACTATAGGAAACTTGTTCCCAAGAAATACCCGACGCAGAGTAATTAACTATACTCTGTTTTTTTTCCATCTTTCCATCCGCCTGTGGTGTTTGCGCATGGTAACACTGCGTCCCGGGCTTTAAATAATATCCTATTTCGAATATTAACGGTGTAATTCGCATACAGTAAATTATTGAAACACTTTTCCTTAAAACTTACACATAGCGTAACTATTTAAAGCCTGGGACGCTGTTACCATGCGAAAACTCCACAGGCGGATGCACAGATGGAAAAAAACAGAGTATAGCTCTACCCCATTGAATGATAAAGTTTGGCACCAGTCGTTAACTGAGCTAATACAGCTTCAATTCCCATGCTATGGACCTATGGTAACCCAAGATTAAGCCAGTCATGCGGTGACAAAGGTCCTTCCTTTTCACAGCACTAGGCTAATAACGAAGGAAAAAAAAACAACACACAATGGAGTAAAGTAGTGGGGAAAATCTGGGCTCCATACCTAACGTAAACGAGAAATAAACCTAATGAATATTTACCCAAGCTAATACCCCTTTTAGGAGACAATAAACTAATCCTCACTCATTTTGAGAAGCAATAACGAAAAATTTCACCTTTATACCTACATACAGGAAATAAACTGACCTACCTGCCGGTGATTTCCAGGATGTCGTCGTTTCTTGAGGGTTAGGAGAATCAAACGGATGCAGGCTTATTCGGACCTTAATCTTGGCTGATTCGGACCATTTGCTAGGCTGATTCGGACCCATACTAATAATTTTACTTTATAGCAATGGGTATATAAGCATTCGTATCGTTCGTCCCCGCGAATACGAAAGCCACCAGGAATTGGGACGTCAAATGTACTTCGCTGTGTTTAGTACGAGCCCCTGGGGGTTAATTACAGTCGTTCGAATAAACATTACTTAAAATTCTTGTTCAGGAGGTAAAACTGCATAGAAAAATCGGCCAATCATATAAAGGTCCGAATGAGCCTGTTCCCGGTATGGCCACCAGTTTAACTAGGTAGGCTACAATTAAGCCGGTATGTATCCCCGTTACCCAGATTAAGCCTGCCATAATATATGACAGCATGCCACTTGACCAGTAAACAGTTCGAAATTAAAAGATATGTGGCAATCTTATAAAACTCACTTCACTACCCCTCACACACGACCTATTTGAACAGTAAACAATGAAGTACTGAACTTGTATGCGACAGTGTGAGGGTAGGGAGGGTTGAACCGTTGAAGCAAGGAAGGGTCTCGTGTTTAAACAACCAATCGCTTCCAGAAATGCGAATTACACTGATGATCTGCTAGTTTTAATACCTTCCATTTTCGAATGGAGACAGCAGTTTTCAATCGAAGGAGCGTTGATCATCAATCAATATAATAATAATATTCTCAAGAATATGAACTCTCCAGAGAAAAAGATTGGAATAAGCGAATGGCGTACTATTGGGCTGCGTAACATCATGGCCTCATTAATATCGGGTTTTTATATGTACAAAATGCATTCTTAATTGTTACACACACATATAGTGTGTGTGTGTACCTTGACGTTCGGGATTTTGTTAAAAAATAGGGAAAAATCCAATCCTGAACAATCATGGCAGGATTTAAGTTGAGACCAAGAAACTCAATGCAGCTAAAATAGGAATTAATTTTTGTAAGGAATTATGAAGTAAAATAAAACTCGCTTGAAAATCTGGGTTTCTTTTATATACACAATAAAAGGCAAGACATCAAATCCATAAAAAAATATTTACAAATCTTCCATAAATTTAGGCAAAAGGTCTCATATAAAAAAAAAAAATCACACTTAGCAACCATACCTATAACTTACACGTCCGTATGTGTACTTTCGGTCTGCACGAGAATGTGCTGCAATACAGTTTCTAATCCTGTATACTCTGGACCTTATTTTACCACCTTCACGCCAAGATTGATATCAGCTATCACATACCATGGAAATGGACCTATTTTCCATTCAGATACAGACATTTTAAGAAAGAAGCAGGGTAAAACAGCAGATTACTTGGGCGATCGCTCATAAAGGCATTGCGCTATAAATTTCCTTGTAACGACTTTTATCCAGAAAGCCACAAAAATTCAAGGCGGCGTTGTATTTAATATTACTCCATTATCGAGAGTTGAAAGTTGTCGGGTTTGCAATAACATGTTACGTTCTCTTTTAGGAGCAAGATCATCTCTGGGTAATTCTACAGAATAGTTCCGCACGGACTGCAAGGAACGTAACCGCGGATAAGCTATCCACTAGGGATTGGGGCGTCCATTATATTTCGCCGTGTTTAGTACTGGCACCTGGGGGTTAATTACAGTCGTCCGAATAAATATTACTTAAAATTCTTGTTCAAGGCGGTAAAACTGCATAGAAAACCGTAACTGCCATAGTCTAGGCCGCCGCGGAATAGTACTATAGATCTACCAGAATCTTTTATGAATCCTTAGTGCATGAAGTCGGTGAACAGTCTTCACGACAACCAAGTTAAATATTGTACCTTGTAGGAATGCAGGTTCTCAAAACGACAACGACTAGGATAGTATTTAAATTTGTTCATTAAGAGTTTTCAGTAAAATTTTGACGAAAAGTTTTTTTTTTTTAATTTCGGAAACGTTCAACTAAGGATTCACAGCAACCACTGCATCTAACAAGAAAACTGGGAAGTTACTGTATGGGTTAATGTCAATTCCATTATATGTTATATGGGTATTACACAGTTATAAACAGGACGACAAAGTAAACATGGTATAAGCAAATATAGTTTTGTTTTTCCTACGGTACCCTTGCTCAGATTAGGTTAGATTAGGTTTGTTAAAGTTTGCTTAGGACGCATCTCTATAAACTGGTTTAAAGAAGGAACAAGTTATCGACACTACAAAACGGAGATAATAAGGCAGGAAGGTCTGCGGGGCGCCACGTTCAGTACCAGCCCCTTTGGGATGAAAATATAAAACAAAAAATAGTACATTTTTCAGATTAAGTCAATTTTAAAAAAATATCACAAATGTACTACATTATCTACACCTTTTTCTATACTGTTCAGTAAATAATATTAATTAATATCTCCGTTCGGAGCTCTTCTTTAGAATTACCCACTTATCAAAAAACTGTTACGTATTTTTCCGGAAGCTATTATAATAAGAAACATTTCATTAATATACATCATTCAGCAATTCGTTATCACAACGACTGTACGTGAGTTTTTGACGGTCGTTTTTTTTTTTTTCTTTTTTCAACCTAGAAGAATCTCACTTCACATCGGCTACACTAGATGTTCTCACACGGACGGAATGCACGATTTTGTCTAAATCCCGTAAGCAGAGTTGTTTTAAAAGACTACTGACCTACCTTCACCTGAATCCGTGACTGTAACTAGTACTAGTCTCATCGCTCGTGTTTAACAGTGACCTTGGTACTTCTGCCACTAGATGGCTTCATTGTTGATACTTTTTGGAGGCTTTCTTCTTCGCCATGTCACCTTCACAGAGTTGAAATTGTGTCTAGTCAGGTTTACTTTACTTGCAACCTAGGTTATTCTCGTGACATATAATATTCTGTTGAAACGACTTATGGAAATATGTTTAGCTATCTGTATCGAGATTTTTCATCTAAAAATAAAATTTTGAAACATTTCGTGGACAATCGCCAAATGACTATTTTTGTGTGATAATACAGGACTAACATATTTGTTTCGTTTGTTTGAAATAAAAATAAAAATGTACAGAGTTACTAGTCTCATCGCTCGCGCTTGACAGAGACCTGGGTACTTCTGCCACTAGATGGCACAATTGTTGATACTTTTTGGAGGCTTTCTTCTTCCCATGTCACCTAGAAAGAGTTGAAATTGTGTATCTAGTCAGGTTTATTTGCAACCTAGGTTATTCTCGTGACATATAATATTATATTGAAACGACTTATGAAAACATTTTCTTGTGATAATACAGGACTAACATATTTGTTTCGTTTGTTTGGAAAATAATTACTGAGATACAGTTATGGTTGCTCAGTTGATTTGCTTTTAAATTGGAATGGATTCTGCTGTCACCTGCCCATACTACTATCGGCTTGGCAGTGGGCTTCCATGGCGCGTTCAGGATATTCCAGGCTGGCTGGAATGGTGCCACGGGAAGTACCAGCCTAGATCGGAGATTGGCAATAGTAATAGCTAAACTATTTCGACATAAACCCCACCGCCCCTTCACAACTCGTTTCATTACATCGTTAAGACAAATTGCACCGTTCTTCCATAATGAACTGACCTTAGTGTATGTCAAATATCTTGATCAACAAGGAACCACATAACTGAGACGCTGCTCTCTATTACGGCTTACAAATGGATACTTTTCAGAAAAGAGACTTTATGTTGAAACCATCGCGATATCTGAGGTTGATTCGCAGGAACTTGAGACTGACTCGACTCTCCAGGTGTTAACTACAGTTCTGACTGAGCCCGTCTGAGCACGAAACATATTTGAAATGAAAAGCTTGCAGTGAAGCAATTTTTCCCTCGTACATCAGACTGCCAGTGAATGGTCTATACAAATTAGCACAGAGACGAATTTAGTGGCCAGTGAATGGTCTTTACAATTCAGAGCAGAGACGAATTTAGTGAGCTTTGAAAAATGTACAATAGGGCATTTTACCAACGAAGAATATTTTGACCATTTCAGCTTGCTCGTACAAAACTAGATACAGTAAGATGTCTGAGGTCGTAACTTGAAAAAGTAAAATACTACTTTCCATTAAAAAAAATAACATTTCTGTACAAAGAGTTTCCTTGCTAGGGTTGTGAATGTACTACCTGAATAAAGGCAGCGTCTCCATGTTTTTAAATGTTGCCCTACCATTAAGATATGTTTAACATTGAGTAAATATAAGAATGGTAAGTGCCTAGTACTGAAACTACTTTAGAATAAAATCTAGGACGAAAAAGTTCTCTTTCTGCTTCATGCAGTCTAGAGCAGAAAGCTGCACAAATGAGTAAAGAAAAACTAAACAATTAACGTACAGTGTGCACAAGAAACGTCGCTCAACACCCCAGCTCTTCTGTCTTACCGATGTAACAAAGCTCACACATCACAGTACTTTTTTCTTAACATAAAGCAATCACAGTAACTCCTATAGCAGGTTTTATCGTCGCCCGAACAGTGATTCACACTAATATGCATCTGATAAGGTCAAACTCAGGTGATGAATCGTATTCTACTATGGAACCAGTAACTTTTACGTTCTTTTACAATTTTTTAAATAAAAAAACATATTGGCCACAGACTTGTAAAAAAAATTCATACTGTTTATGGGTTGATAATTCGTTTTTCATTTTGCACTTTTCAAATAAATATTGTCTACCAAAAGACTAATATACAAACTAACTTATTTTCTTTCTCAACGAATAGAATCTGAAACTTTTCCAAAACACCTCCATCACTGTTGCACGTCAGATAATTCGTGTATTTGTTGATCTGCATCTGATACAAAAATAAGAACTTAAGAAGCCCACCAGGAATCTTAGAACTGCATTTAGAGTCGGAAACTTAATTTTTCTACTTTTAATTTGACAGAAAATGACCTGAGTTTTCCTTTACATGCTAAAGTACGCCACCTTCACTTTTCAGAGTCCATTAGGCACTTAAATAACTTAGGCTCACAGAGCCTCGGTGCCTTCGGAGAGTTTTTCAGCCTCTAAATTGAATCGTTTCAAGTCTCATTCATCCATTTCGTCGCTGTCGACCCCCTCAGGTTCAGCAGAATTCTCACTCTCGTCACTATTATCTTTGGCCGAATTGCTGGCCCTTTTGGTGCTCTGCGGCCCCCCAGCAGGAGAGCCGGTATCGTAATTGGCGTAATCGTAATAATCGTAATCACTATAGAA
This sequence comes from Macrobrachium nipponense, assembly GCF_015104395.2. Classification (NCBI taxonomy): domain Eukaryota; kingdom Metazoa; phylum Arthropoda; class Malacostraca; order Decapoda; family Palaemonidae; genus Macrobrachium; species Macrobrachium nipponense. The sequence continues at coordinate 25,598,137 of NC_087208.1, forward strand.
GTAATCGTAATCACGGATCGGATTGGGCAGCCTGAAAGGCGAAGGCGTCGTTCGGGCAAGAGTCGCTGGTCTGTAGAAGTTCTCCAGATTCGGTGCCCCAACCACTCGAATCGGTTTGGGCACTGGTCCGTTGGAATTGAGGCTCTTGCTGTTAGATCTGAAAGGCACCAGATTGAGCAGGTGTATCCCAAGTGGGGCGAGGTTCCTGGAGGGCTGAGTGAGACGGTCAGCAGTGGGAGGTCTGCCAGAAGTGTGAAGACCCATGATCACCCGAGTTGAGGGATTCTGGACGCTGACTGGTTGAGGCACAATCTGTGGTGGTCCTACTCTGGGTTTAGGCTCAGTTGGGACTCTCAGGCGGTCGATCAAGACAAAGTCTGAGTTTTTTTCTGGAATAGGTAGAACTTCCATAGATAACGCCATTTGTTGTATTTCCCTCTGCATGTCACTAGGTGTCAGCAACGTACGTTTATTTTCGCTTGATATTGAGAAAGTTGCAATAGCTTTTCCTAGCATTCTCTGAGCAAGAACATTTTCTCCTCCTGTGCTGGACATTGATTTTGACAAACCTTCTTTGGTATCAGAGTTCTCTTCTTGACTTCCTTTGTTTTGAGATGAGGCATCATTCCTTTGCCCATGTGCACTTTGTCCAAATACCTCTTGAGAACCCTCTGTTCTTGAGAGTTGTGTAGAGTCTATGGCTACAGCAGCCTCTAGTATTGTTGCTGGACTAACAGTTGTAGCTCTTGCTTCTGCCTTCAGGGCAGCTTCGACCTGTGATATTTCAGGAAAACCAAGAACAGAAAAATGATTGCCAGTGTGACTATCTGAAGTTCTGCGAGGGCCTCCAAGAACAGGGGTTCCGATAGGTATTGGCTCCTTTTCAGGTAAGACCGACGGGAGACTCTTAGCTACTGGATCTTCACCTGATGAGGAAAGCCCAGGACGCCCGCCTATCACAGGAGTGCCGATTTCAAGGAAAGATGGCTGTTGACGGTCGGAAGGTACGAGGTCACCGAATGCTCTGAATCCACCAGTATCTGCTATGTACCACACGTGATGCTGTTGTCCTCGGCTGTCCACCCAGCTGTAATAAGAGTAGAAAAGGTTAGCTTTCTTCTGCTTCAACAGCCTTTGATTATTCGCCTTAAAATAATTCAAGCTGGGAAGCACTGATGAATGTTACAGAAAATTTAAACAATATAACAACGGTAAGTAATTACATCTCTTCCATAACAACTGGTACATGAGTGGCCAAAGAAATGGGAGACTTCAGGACCTCTAAAGGTCAGTCATGACAGTACAACGCTAAACACAGTTGTACCTCGGTTTCTCTATCTTGAACATACCACGCTCAACTGATACCCTCATATGCTAGAAAAAAAAAAAAAAAAAAAAAAAGAGGCTAGCCAACCTCAGCCAAAGATAGCAACTCAGCGAACTCATCTACAAAACACTAACTCTCATATAACCACGTGTCTTTGCCTTCTCACAATTCAGTGGATAAAGGAAACTAAAAAAAAAAATGGCGGGAACAAGCAAAATCGCCCGAAATGTGCAAAAATAAAAGTGTAAAAACAAGACTATCCTTGATGTTCTGGGATTCCATAAAAACCAGCAAACGATGGAAGGCTCGTCTGGTGTGCAGACGAAGGTCAGTCTTCACTCACTATCATCGGATTCAGGATAACACGAAAGAAAAAATTGTAGTCTAGTTTTCATAGAGTTTTTCTCAAATGTGTTGAAGAATGAACTCTATGTTGGAGTAGTAGCAGTCATCAATGATAAGAAATATATGAAATTTCAACTGAAGCAATAAACATTTTCGTAAAAACACAGAGATGCGCCTTCTTATCAATATTTCGATGGTGAAGAGTACTTTCCCAATTTCTTTAGCGCGATAGAAATTGCTCAAAATCGTAAACAGTGATGCTCTGTGGAACTATTCACTCATTCCAGTAATACAAGATCTTTAGCTCTATTCACTTCGACTCGAAGATAGAACATTGTTTTATTCTGCATTATGACTCACAGAAATCTCAGAACATCGAGGAAATAGGCTGATGGAAGCCTACTGCTGTAAGGCTGACAGATGGTAAAAGTGTGCCATTCTCTTCAGCAGAGCAATATAGACCACCGCAGTGAGACAGACAGAAAGAGAGGTTTTTCTTTTCACGACAAATCATCGTCCCTACCCATAGCTCCTGAAAGAAGGTTAAATGTCCATAGGCAAATACCAGATGCTTGGCCAAGGTGAGTCCTAATATCAGTAAGTGGCATTTAAAAGCTTCGACAACATCTCCCACCTGCGAAATCGCTGCTCGAGTTGCCTGGTTGGTTGGTTGCCAAGAACAGGATAATAAAAAGAAACGTCTCTTGAGAACTGTTGCTTATTCAACACGTGACAATGTCAAGACTGCCAAGTGATGAAAGGAGAATGAACCTTTATAAAAGGATTTTGTGAGGAAGGGAGAAGCAAATTGACCGGAAAGACAAAGTGTCACCGAGGATTGTACTTCGGGTGAGCAACGTTTCGTCTGAAGTTTCTTTCAGTCGTGGAAAAACGAAATCCTTATGGCTTCCAGTTTTCCAATAAGAGGAAAATGTCTAAAGACCAGGTTACTCCTGGAGAGGAAACCGTTAGCTGCGGTTTCTGTTACTCTTGGAAAAGCAAAATGTCCTCCACAGTGACCATTTATTGTAAAATCTCTCGTCCGAAGTTCTGGTCGACTATGGAAAAGTAAAATGGAATCTTAATCTTTCATTTACAAAAATTCCCTGATAGGATCTCAGTTAACATTGGAAAATAATGCTTTTCAGAGTTAATATTAACTGAGACAAACCAAATGTCATCACATGAAAAGAAAAGTCTAGTGCGTCCCTCAGCCGACAAAAAATGCGAAGGAATCTGAAGTTAATAAGTAACGCCATCCAAAAGTTCAGTTTGGGGTCGAGGGAAAAGGGTAAAAGTCTCCGGAAGGTTCTGTAGATCAAGGAGAGGTTAACACACCATTCGAAGCAGTGGTCAACTGATCAGTCGATGAAAAAATAAATTAATTATGAATTCTGGGAAACTGCAAAAACTACAGCACGCCTATGGCTCTGTAATTGAGGAAAAGTGAAGTGTCACTCCCAAAACAATCAGTCAATGAAAAACATGAGTGACCTTTAAAGGCAAATTGCAGCCAAGGAAAAACAAGACGCTCCCCAAGGTCCTTGATAACCGAAGGAAAAAATGGATGTCGTTCATGGCCAGTCAAGGTGAACTGAAGAGTAGTCCGTTTGATCTTACGAGATAGGGACAGTCAAATGCCTCTTAACATTTGTTTAACCTACGAGAAAAGAGAAAAACAGGGAAAATACTCGTATTTCAATTTCACAGGCAATATCATTTGATGTGCGTTTTCGAATGTCCTCTCAGAACTTGACATTTGCTAAATGCCTTAACGTATTACAGGACCTATTATAGTGTCACTTCAAAACTGACATCACTACCAGGTTATATATCGCAAATATACCACAATCTAAAACACTTCCCTAATTGTCTGCTCATTTTTTCTCTCACCATAGTCAAATTTTATTTTAATAATTAAAATAACTTTAAAAAAAAAACTTCTATAAAAAAAAAATAACCAAAACAAGAAAGTGACATGTCACACGACGCCCCTCACTCACGTCACCTCCTACTATGAAAAACCAGTTCATGCCACCTGGAACTTTTCTCACCTCCATTTTCCAGTGACATTGGTGCCTGGAACGCCAGCCTCGCTCCTGGAATGCTGCGCCTCCTCGTAACTTAGAATCTGGCCGGCCAGAGCGCTGTCCAACACCCCCAGCAATACAGTAACCTGCGGAAGCCACGACAGAAGATGATGAGTCTTCGGACAGAAACAGTAATCTAAGGATATCTCTGCTAGGATAGAAATCATATCATAATTTGTGAAGCTAACATTTATCAATCAGTAACGTTGATGGGAGAGATAAACAAAAGATACAGAGGAAATCAAAATACAATATAAGAGTACATGGATATATAGACAGGGGAAAAAATGACAGAGTCGTGATTGTTAAAATCGATTTGGCGAACTTACAAAATAAATGGAAATACTGATCGAAAAATAACAAAGTAACTGTAATATTTGACACTGAGAGAGGCAGTTAATTAACGCTACATCAACTGGAAACAGTGACAGGAGGGCAGCTGACAAGACGCAAAACTCGAAAGACAACGAAATAAAGAAAATATATACCAATTGGCATAGAGGAGCTCACAAGAAATTCACGCAGGACAGCAAATCTGGAAACATTCTACCGCACCGGGAACGACAACACACCAGCCGAAGAAAACCGGCAGAAATGAGGTCATATAACATGAAAAGTGTAACAACACGCATAAAAACTACACAAAAACGGAACAACTGAAGAAGTGACAAGATAATATTTAAAGAAGTGGTCGGATAACATTATTTACAGGAAAAGGAGCATACTATGAACACAGCAGTATGTATGAGGGGGTCAATTTCGATCGATGGAATTCTCATAATCTGGCGTCGTAAGTGACATGGTCATCAACGGCTAAAAAAGAAGAGATAGGTCCAGAGTGTCGAAGTAAGAAAAAAAAAAACTAAATGTAAAAGGATTTTAAAAAATGGGGAAATGAAAATAAACTTATATAAAAGATTAGGAAGAGATTCTACATGGAACGCAACCTTTTTATCAGATTTCGGCTATTGGCTTGGGAGTCAGGCATCCTATGCCGAAAAGGAGAACTCCCGTATTTACTTTAGTATGGCGCAACCCTTCATACTGCTAAAAACAGTTGTCCCCGACGAGGACCTGTTCGGATGGAACTTGTTCAGCTTGTAATATCAGACTTCTATTGGAGAAATGTTATTGAGTGTGTTTATGTTGTTACATCATCAAATGTTACTAATACAGTATAATTACGTAGCAAAACCCATACTGATACGTTATACAACAGAAACAAGTCAAAGTAATAAAGCGCATGCGCAATGTGGTACTACCTACTGCCTGAATTGTTGAAGCCTCCGTCTTTTTCATTCCGAAATCTGGCATTGAGATCTTACTTTCATATCATTACAACAGTAGTAGTAATGTTAGTAATACTAGCTTGCCAAATCATTCATGCGTGACTAGAATATATTTTGGGTCAGGTGTGCATAAAAGAAAGATTGGAATCCATTGCATAAGTGTCATTTAACCTGATTTGAAACTCGCAACCACTCTCCCAAATCTTCTGCCCCGTACCGACTCTCTCTCTCTCTCTCTCTCTCATGCACAGAACGACGCAATCTCTTACGCGGAAGCTTAGCAAATCGACAAGAAAAATACCCGGGTCGTTGGGGATAAGTTTGCCAATGAGGTGACTGGGAGTCAGTCTATTGGCCAATTGGATGTTCACCCCGAGAATGTTTGATTGATCGAAGACGTAACGTGGCAGTGCAGCAGCAGTAACTACAGCGAGTTCGTGCCTTAATGACCACGAACGTCGTGCCACGAACTACGGTGTTCATCACGCCGAGCTGTGTCATTACTTGCTCATTTCTTTTACCTTGTCTTCTTCTTCGCTGGTTAGCTAGGTCAGGGTCTCCGCGTCTCGCACTCCTGTTGGAGCCGTTACAAAGGCACCTCCATTGTTACCATCGCTATGATTTCTAACGCTGTCATACATTTTTTATTTGTTTACTTTTATTTGATAACTATTATTTAATATTATTGCCAGTGCTACAATGAAGGGCAGAATCAATAATAGTTTGTTCATAGAAAAGTACTATAAAGTTCTGGGAACATGGAGGAAATCTTATCATCATTTAGATACTTCTGGAGATTTGATGGCAAAGGATTTAAAAATGCAATAGACAAGATGGATAAGCGATTAAATATATTTAATGAAACGCCGCTCTCTCAATCTCCTACGATAACACTAGTCGTCGGAAGTTATTCTCGCTCCATATTGTCCATAAATTATGTCGGATTTCGAATTCGTTGCCCGTTTTACGTAATGAAAACGGTTTACTCCGGTCATGTTTGCCAGTAATTAAGACTGCCAACAGATGGCATTGCTCCCAGCTAAGCTGATTGTTGACTCCCTCTGAGATTGCTATCTTATTTATTCAGCACGAGAGCCTGAAGATTGTCAAAACTTATATTGCCTACGATGGAGGGTTGGAGATTTCCAGGCATAAATATTGGGAGATTGCCAGAATTAATATCACTCACTGTATGAAATTAATGTTGCCGCCATAAATGCTATCAATTGCTGAGACTACACCGTACTTCGACTGCCCGGCCTAAAAGATTGTCCAGGGCTACAACACGACCATTGTTGGAACACTGCCTACCAGTGAGACTAGTACCCCAGGTACAATTACTTACTGGTCGTCACATTATCTGGAGCGGAGAGACAGCATTCTGAATAATTAACAAAGTGGTGTGGTCATTCTCCTGACACTTAGCGTATGACCCCAAGAACGCTCACTCATGCTTGTTAATGACTCTCTCTCTCTCTCTCTCTCTCTCTCTCTCTCTCTCTCTCTCTTTAACAATATAAGGCTTAGCAGTTTCCTTGGCTTCATCACACAAAATACTTTGATAGGCATTGCTTCTATTTTTTTGCGACTATGAGAGAGAGAGAGAGAGAGAGAGAAATTGTTGCATATTGATTTCAAAACTACTGATTAAAGTTTTACTGTCTTTTGTAAGTAGGATTCAAATTCACATCAATAATAGTTAATAATATTTATTCCCATTAACAACTGTTCATGATATTTTAAGGTACGGATAATCGAAACCATTTTTTCCAGTTATAAAATGCACTATAGAAATTGAGAGATTTCCGTCATACTGTGGTTATTTAACAAAGCTCAAATTCTATCGAACCAAAGGTGTGCTGATTAAATTTATTCACTTTGGACTCTCATTATGACCGCTGAACTCTACTACCCGTACTTCCAGCTCTTGTCTTCTGAGTTTTACATTTTAGCCGCCTTTTCAAACTCTCCTTCCTTAACCATCTCATTCTTTTCTTTCGACCTTCTCACACCCAACGAACTAGGCCATGGGCGCCATCTCCTCATATAGTTTACCTAGCCAGGAATTCTTCTTTATCAATGAAAATATATGTAAATCGATCAGTATCGCGAACTCACCTGACAGCGTAAAATTAAGCATTTTTAATAACAATACTAATTAATACTAACATTATCATAAAATCAGATGGTATTTGAACATGGCGAAGTAGTACTCTGAGGAAAATTTTAAAATATATTATTTTACGGAATTTTTTTCACCGAAGCGTCGGCAATCTTTACTATCAGAAATTTACAAAACTTGAAACTGTTGACTGGACGGCGGCAGTCTCCCGTGGCTTACGTGTACGAAAACTGGAAGCATCGAAAACTTCGTTGTCTTATCGGGGTCTCATTTATTGCCATAGAAAATACCGGATGGATACAAATCTCCTGAGCACGGGTTAGTACTACCCAAACTCAGCTGGAGATGAGATATACTGACAAAATTACCGACAGCAAGCAATCGGTAGTTGGCACTGGTGTGGAAAAACAATACTTGTGAGTGGGTGGGCGGGGACAGCATCGTAAGTTGTTTTTGTTTTGTTTGTATGGTGTTTTTACGTTGCATGGAGCCAGTGGTTATTCAGCAACGGGACCAACGGCTTTCCGAACCACGTCGAGAGTGAACTTCTATCACCAGAAATACACATCTCTCACTCCTCAATGGAATGGCCGGGAATCGAACCCGCGACCACCGAGGTGAGAAGCAAACACCAAACCAACCACGCTACTGAGGCGCTCATCATAAGTTGTGCTTTTGAATTGCTGTTTCCCCATCACGGTATTATTGCGTTTCTAATGCCGAAATTGTATCTTCGATATTGTCAAAGTTATTTAAGGTCAAAATCTGAGCATAAACAATAACAATAATATTAATGTAACAAATACAATATACTTCTACGTTGTGTGTAATGACAGTATTGGTAAAAGGCGGCTTCAAGTAAAGAACGAAGTCATTAGGATAAATAATAACTAATTATATTGGAAAAATAGCGTAGCTATCATTGTGATAGGGAGGGAATTTCAGAATGTCTTCGTAAAAGATCCAAAGTCTGTGGAACATCATCATCCGTTCCTGGAAACTATCATGAAGTACGAATAATAATCAAACTAAAAATCCTTCATCATCGAACCTTCCACAGAGTTACTATATCGAATTTTAAAGAACCACCGAACGTTGCATCGAATTATCTAACTTCTAAAAATAATAATCGAATTAACAGTCGTTCACCGTCGAACGCTGCATCGAATTATCATACATTGTGGAGAATTATCGACCTGAAGACCACCGATCTCTGTATAGGACCATACTTAGAGGAATTATCACAACGCCTCGAATATCATAACAATTATCGAAGGCTTCAGTGCCACAACGACAGAAACAAAATACGGAAGTTCTCGTCCACCCATTACGCGAATGCACGATGGTCGAGAAGTGGCAGCCGCCATTAAATGTGAAAGGTGAATGGCCTTGGTTTTTTTGCTCTAATAGGGAAGCTGCTGATTATTTGACCGGTTTTCAGGAAAAACGCCTACCTTTTCAAAGCTGGGTTGTAGCGGTCAGTCTATTATGCATGTTTGTTTGTTTGTGAGAGGGTTATAACTAGGTCTCTCTCTCTCTCTCTCTCTCTCTCTCTCTCTCTCTCTCTCTCTCTCTGTAAAATACACCAGGGGATTTTTATATCATTTTTTAGCCTTCCAATTCTTCGTTGTTAGTCACGAAATTTTTAGGTGATTCGACTTAATTTTCAAACAATATATATATATATATATATATATATATATATATATCTATATATATTATATATATATATCATAGTAATAACAATAATAATAACAACATATTTTGTAACATCCACATAAAGTCCACCCTCATATATGAAGACCCTTACTATGGTTATGTTTAATTTTCTATTTAGCTGATTCATTATGTCGTTTAATAATTAATTTGCAGCGTCACAAGTTTGTTCGATATTTTAATCACCGTCTGATTCGACCATTCCTCTCCGGTGAATCAACTTCGCGTCACTAGTACAAAGAACGGCTCCGATGACGTCATCGACTCGCTCGTCGCCCAACTTGGTTTTTTGTTAATTGGTGATCCACTAATTCTCTATTAACAACTCACTCCCTATCAATTTCCTTCCCAACACCCCTCGCCCTTCATACCTCAAGGTCTTCTTAGAAACCCTAATATGGTCTTCACGGTCGTCTTTTTAAGGAGTTTCAGGCCGTTTAAAAATCAGGATGCCTAAACGAGCATTTTCTTCCCTGGGCGGGAAGTGCGATCTATGGGGTCGTTCGCTGCGGTGATGTTGCTCATTTACTGTTGTTTTTGTCATGTGGAGTTGACCTTGTGCAGTACGGGCTCTTGCTCATAGGAAAAGCCCACTGCATAAGACAGGAAGTAATGACACATGAAGAATGAGCTAGAAAAAAGCATAATCCAGTTAATTCTCTCTCTCTCCTCTCTCTCTCTCTCTCTCTCTCTCTCTCTCTCTCGAGGTAAAAATGTGATCATAATTATTGACGACCTTGTATAAAAGTTATTTCACCTGCCTCTTTACCGTTCCTTGAAGAAAAAAATAATAATAAAAGAGGTTTTGGTCAAAAGGAGGAGATGGCGAAGCCGCCAGGTGTGTTAACAAGTGAACCGGACTTCAGAGAGAGAGAGAGAGAGAGAGAGAGAGAGAGAAGAGAGGAGAGAGAGAGAGAGAGAGAGAGAGAGAGAGAGAGAGAGAGAGAGAGAGAGAGAGAGAGAGAGAGAGAGAGGTTTGTGATATAAACCTTTGTCTGTCATCTTTTTTCTTCAAGACAATAACAATCACAAAATCAGTTTACATTGACATCAGAAACGCTCCATTTATTTGACAAATTCTTTTTTATTAATTCGTATTTTTTAACTTCTACAAATTGCTTGCTTTGTTTGAACGAGCTCCTTGGTTGCTCATTCATGTTGACGCATATCTCACTCTACAAAATTTCTCTAACGCCTCATACTTTTATTACCACAAAACGCTTCGTAATTAAGCCTGGGTTTCAACCTTGAATGGAAGTACTACAAAGTTACTAAGAGTAACAAAGAACATGAGGAGCAGCTCTTGTCATTCAAGGTATGATAATGGTCAGATGGATCCAATGGCGACAGGAAATTAGACCGATATGGAAAAAAGCAAAAAGAGAACCCTGCTTTGTCTGCCCGAAAAAGATGCAGACACCTACTCTACTCAAAGAGAGTCTCAAACGTCCGTGTTGGCAGACCTCAAGTAACTGTAATCCTAAAAAGATAATGGGTTTTTCGTCCTCCCAAAAAAATGTAAAATTTTGTTGGTCCAAAAACGACACAATGAATGCTTGCGACAAAGAGGCCCTAGGTTCTGCTTTCACAGAAAACGCCCCTGGCTTTGTTTTACCAAAAGAATTTCTGATTGTAGTTCCTGACAGCCTCGTTCTTGAGCATAGGAGAGAAAGGGTTCAAATATGAGACGTGAGACATACTAACTACCCATTTATTCCACGTAAGCTCTATGGCGTGATTTTGAAAGTGCTCTTATAAGCCTAGCTCTGCATCTCTAAGTCCGGTTTTTCAATAAGGAAAGTTTGAAGCCGGGACACATACCAACACCTCATTTTCGTACCCATCACGGCTTATTTCTCTGCTAACTTCTACCAACGTTTTTAAATACACTATTACGGTCTTTTTTTTATTTAGTAGGAAGTTTTCAAATTATGGATTTCCACTGAGCATTAAATGAAGACAGACAGTACGCAGTGACTGGAATTAAACCTATTTGTCTCATAAAATGAGCAGTCAGTGAAGAAATATGACCAATCTTCGACTTTTACCAATGTTTTCACTGGTAAACATACGTGTAGTGTAGTACGGTAAAAAGATCTCCCCAACCACTCTCTCTCTCTCTCTCTCTCTCTCTCTCTCTCTCTCTCTCCTACACAGAATCCTTCGCCCTTCCTCTCCCTGGGAAGATGAAAGGTGAAATGGAAATTATGTTGCACGGCGAATATATCACAAATCCACCCAGATGAAGAGGTACACGTAGGTGTACCTTCCTCAGATTTACGACATGGCATAGGTCTAGCCTGAGTCCTTCGAATTCACTGAACACAATCCAACCTGCTAAATCGCGTTTATATAACCCGATTACCCAGATGTCAGCGGTTACTTCTCAATTCAGCTATGAAAAAAAACAAGGAGGGAATTTCGTATTGAATTGAATATAGAATTTAGGCCAAATGCATAGCACTGAGACCTGAGATCATTCAGCGCTGATATGGAAAATGACAGAACAAGGTTTGAAAGGTGTAACAGGAGAAGAGGAGAACCTCGCAGTTGCACTATGAAGTGTGATTGTTAGGAGAAGGTGGAAGTAAGATGGAAGAAAGAGAATATGAAAGGAGGTACAATAAAAGAAACCAAAGTGCTTGCTGCTAGTGGCCGGAGGCACGCTGTAAAGAACCTTAAGTAGCTACAGTGCACCACACAATGCGCGCTAACGGCCCTTAATTCCCTTACGGAATCCAAAGAGAATAACATTTTATGCACGCATGCATATTTCTGCGAAAAATATAAGTTCAAGTAAGCACTGTGCTTCAAGTTTTATAAGCATTCTCATATTTAAGAAAGTTGAATGTAGTAGAAATGCTTACATCTATACGTAAACCTACATGAACACACATTCAGTAACCGTAAGAAAGCTGAATTAAATCAAATGGGAGTTCAGGCGTCCTTGTGCTCTCTTGAGAGTCACCAATACTAGACTTTTGGTCACGTTCCCCTTGAACCAAGAACACGTTGGACTTGTATTTTAAAAACTAACACCATTAAGTATTATGGACACAGAATGGTTGTTTAAGCTTTTTCCAACGTTCATTCAAAAGGCATCAAATGGTCGCCTACACCGAATGCTTCATGAATAGCTTCAAAGCATACACTTGGCTTCTTACTTAGTTTCTAAAGTGACTCATGAGTTGCCGTTCGTGCTACATCGCCACCAGTCAGCGCAATAGTGAAATGTGCATCGTAGCAATGTGACATATTATTCAAATGGGATTTAAAAAGTATCATTAACATTAAATTATCCACAGATTATCTAGGCATCCAAAAGCCACCCTTCAGTGGTTTATCAGTGACATGAGGCGACCGTTAGATCTGAATACTCTCAACACGTAACCTATCGTTGTGTTTACCGTTAGACCGACATTAAAATGCATCAGATGTAAGCTAAAGCGTTCAGCCAATATCATCATCGTTCAGGCGACAAAATATTTCAATCCATAACGAAAATATTTATGAACTTGAAATCACTCGGAAAGCCCTTGTACACCTTTCCTGCGGCCCACTACAGTCTACTTATCATAGGAACATAATTCACTGCTTTGGTCAGCAGAGATGAAATATATTTATTTTCAATAACTCGGACTAGAAGCAGTCAAAATTTAATAACATCGAAGTATTTGGACCTTCAGTTCAAAAATGTTGAACCATCATGGGAATATTTATTTAGGAGAAAAATCCTAAAAGGTAATAATTATTGAGATAAGAACCCCAAATTAATGTTTTCATTGAGTATCTTCATTGAGTATCTAAAATTTATCTATTGCTCTCCACGAAAACATGCTGACATATAGGCAGACAAATAGACACACACATGTAAAAACTCAGCCAAGATAGAAATGTACATGGTGGCAGACTTATCATAGAAATGGTTCGGGAGATTCAATTCAAACTTCACCCCCTTCTCTCTCTCTCTCTCTCTCTCTCTCTCTCTCTCTCTCTCTCTCTCTCTCTCTCTCTCTCTCTCTCAAAGTTCCATCATTGCACGAACAAAGAAGGTGCATAATGTAATCTATTCAAGAAGAACTGAGCCGTATCGTGTCCAGACAATAAAGACATCCATTAACTAATGAGAACTGGCAATGTTTGCCCACCAAATGAGCAGCTTCGATTGGAGACGACGCATCAAAAACGAACAATGACCAATCGATTAAAAGTGGTATCCGGCAACCTAACGTATTCAGAAGAAGAAGAAGAAAAAGAAGACGAAGGATTAGTTGATTTTCATTCAAATCGAAACTGATACGGCACCTATTATATGTTACACATTCGATTCCGTGCAATTATGCAAATTAAATTAATTAGCGTGTCCTCGAATAATTACAAGATGTCTGAATGGATATTCATGACGATGGAAAAATGGCCCCCCATTTGCGTCTTCATAAATACAAGGGGTTTGGCCTCCTCTGTGAATCATGCAGGCTACATCTCTCTCTCTCTCTCCTCTCTCTCTCTCTCTCTCTCTCTCTCTCGGACTTTCGTAAGCGCCCACAACTAAGTTATCATCAGCCATGCATTCGATTGGCCTCCGAATGATCGAAATGCAATGAATTTCATTCCACTGGCTGCGTGTTCAGGGAATAACGTTTTAGAGTTGTTGCGAACGAGACAAGACATGGTCAGCTGTCTGGAGTGTGTGATTTATTGAAAACAATTCTCTTGTGTGTCTATCTCGCCCACATACACTCACACACACACACACACACACACACACACACACATATATATATATATATATATATATATATATATATATATATATATATATATATATATAGAGAGAGAGAGAGAGAGAGAGAGAGAGAGAGAGAGAGAGAGAGAGAGAATGTGTGTGCGGGCATATTAACTATGCGAAACACGATCTGTTCCATACATTAATTTTCTGTCCAACACGGATAATCTACTTGTAACGAAATCCAGGTTTATCTACCAAGAAGTCTTAAAAAAGCTATTCCGATACATCTTTTCATCTATGTTCATTCTTTTAATGCCACTTCGTTGCGCATATCTTTCTTTGTAGCCATTTCAGCCCTTCTTCCTTCACAAGCAGTAAGCAAACAAAAACTCATCTCAACAGCTTCCAGCCTTCCGTCTTCCATTTGAATTCACCATTCAACATCCAGGCTTCTTCGCCTCCAAACAGGAGAGTTAGGCATATCTTGGTTTAACTACACCACTGAGCTGATTAACAGCTCTCCTAGGGCTGGCCCGAAGGATTAGATATTTTTACGTGGCTAGGAACTAATTGGTAACCTAGCAACGGGACCTACAGCTTATTGTGAGATGCGAACCACATTATATCGAGAAATTAATTTCTAATCACCAGAAACGAATTCGTCTGATTCCACGTTGGCAGAGCGAGGAATCGAACTCGAGACTACCGAATCGGTATGCGAGCACGTTAACCACTCGTCCGACGAGGAACTCCCCAGACATTAGAGATGTCTAAAACCCAAATTCCCTTTTCCACGCGTCAGGCAGAGATCCTTAACTCACCACATCCGTCCTTCTCCCAACATTCCCATTCTCCCAAATATATATACGAACAAACAGCTACCACTCTTCAAGCAGCCATTATAGATTAACAATAATTGCTTCATCTCCACGGCTTCCATTTTCCCAGGCAGCATAATTCGTGCTAACATTCGTGCACACAGTGTACGATGGAAAAGTCTAAAACCCTCCAGATAATGAGGGAAGTTAAAAATAAACGAGGAATATCATTAACCTCTCCTTTCCCAAAGAAGAAGGTAAAAGAATACGACTCGGAAACAAGTGACGACCGACATCCGCCCCGACGTCATTAGCTGCTTTCGAAATTCCGAAATCAGTTTTTAACTGCCACGAATGGCATTTTCTCTCCCTAAGAAGACGTTGCGGTTCAGAGGAGAATTCGTAATGACGCTCTGAGAGGAAAAGGAAGTTCTCGTATCGCCATTATCGGAGAAACAAATTTATTCAAAGCTACTTTCGCCTTTGAGGGAGTCACGGATCGGGTGAGTACGTGCGCTGCCATGGTTTGAATTCTAGGGGATTATTATTATTATTATTATTATTATTATTATTATTATTATTATTATTATTATATTATCGTACAATCAGAACGGCAATAGCCTGAAGAACAAGATTTCAAAACAAATTCTTTTAAGTTAGGTATATCTGAGTTTAACCAGACCACTGAGCTAATGAAGAGCTCTCCTAGGGCTGGCCCGAAGGATTAGATTTTTTTACGTCCCTAGGAACCAATTGGTAGTTACTAAGCAACGGGACCTACAGCTTATTGTGGGATCCGAACCACATCGGAAAATGAATTTCTGTCACCAGAATTGAATTCCTATGATTCCTTGTTGGCAGAGTGGGGTATCGAACCCGGACCCTGAGATCGGTAGCCGAGCACGTTGTTGACTCGTCCAACGAGGAACTTACAAATTCTTTTTATCGTAAATTTTTTCTTAAGATCGGAAGACTTGGTCTTACAAGTAATAAATATGTCACATTATTCAACAACTACTTCGAAATAAATGAATAAATAAATAACTCTTAAGTTAATAATAACAATGTGACTACCAAGGCACCAACTTTCTGAGAGTTCAAATTCGGAGACATCGAATGTTGGACACCAACTTCTCTGAAACAATACATCTTCCCTGAGACATCAAATGAATTTCAGCAACTCTGAGACATAAGAACTTTTCTGAGGCATCAAAGTACTTATCAACCTCCGAGACACAAGAAAATCTCTGAGGCATCAAACGCATTTTAACAGACTGTGAGACTCAGAAAGTTCTCTGGGGCATCAGATTACTTAGCAACTTCTGAGACATAAGTCCTCCTCTGAGACATAAAACGTATTTTAGCAAACTCTGGGACATCAAATGTTCTCAGACATAGATACCTCTCTATCATAAGAAGTTTCCTAAGATAGCATCTTCTGAGATGTACAACTTTTTGAGAACATAAAATTTTCTTCAAACTTTAGACATTTTGATCCACAGGAAATCCTGAGTCATTACGTTTCTCTCCAGATGTTTCATTGGGTGATTCACAATGAAGTGAATCCCGAAGAATCCGGAATCATCCATAAAACTTTAAAGGCGCGGAAATGTTTTATCCGATTCTGGAACGTTATTTCAAAAACGAGACACAAATTGTTCTCGCCTCCCATTCAAGGACGTCACGTCACGCACACGAAAGGTCCCGAGAACATGTCACTTTTCACTTTCCAAGAGCAAATACGTTTTAGAGAGAGAAGGACAACCTTTTAATATTTCAATTGATCTAATAAAAGTAATAACTGTCATGATATATTTTACATGATTGTCAAACTGGCCAAAAAACACACGTGCACGTACCTAAGGCGGTAATCGGACCTTCACAAAAAAAAAGGGGATGGGGGGAATTAAAGAACGACGCCCATGCTATTAAAAGAAGAAAAAGTACCGATTTTCCTGAGAAATACTCAAAGCGTGCAGCGGTGTAAATTCCCAAATAGTTATTACACGCCCGGCCCAAGTGCTTTCAATGAGTCTTGACATTAAGCGGAAGGTACGCCTCCTAACGCCAAGGTCATCCGCCGAGAAACTAGCGCCTCCGATAGGCCCCACCCTCTCTCTCTCTCTCTCTCTCTCTCTCTCTCTCTCTCTCTCTCTCTCTCTCTCTCTCTCTCTCTGTGCTTTAATCACTGCCAAGTCCAAATGTTGCTTCGTAATGATTTTAGATGAAAAGAATTTAATGGGTTGTACGCTCGTCTCGAAAACATTAGTCATTTTATTGCCTTCCAAACCGTGCTGTTAAGAACGT
The DNA here is from genome assembly GCF_015104395.2 of Macrobrachium nipponense. Lineage (NCBI taxonomy): Eukaryota > Metazoa > Arthropoda > Malacostraca > Decapoda > Palaemonidae > Macrobrachium > Macrobrachium nipponense. The sequence goes on from NC_087208.1 coordinate 25,614,880, forward strand.
ATCCAGCTGCATTGCATGCCTAAATAGATCATATTTTGGAATCGTGTATCCAGTTCACTAGCAGACCAACCAGTTTATTATTTTTTTCTTATTTCGTCTTTCAACGGTTTTTGCTTGCTTGTGCCTAGATGCATTTCAAGGGCAAACGAGAAGCAACAAGGACACAGGAATAATCCACCTGTTCTTGTGTGTGTGTGTTTTTTTTTATCAAATGGCAGACACAAGGATGTTCTTGCTCCAAAACCCAGGATTAAAAGAATCACGTTCTCGCTGTCACTGGAATCAGAATGATTAAGAGGACGTTCGAATTCTCAATATTATTACTGTATTGATCAGTTTTTTTCTTCTTCTTTTTTATCAGTACTAAGTTAATGAGTTCCGGGTTACATATTCTACGAAAGTATTCCCAAGAATAAAATGACTATACACTCACATTCATACATTCAGTTATTATTAGTAATACCTGCCACTGTCTACCCAAATAAATATGGTTATATGAAATTAGACCGCTTTTATCTACCTAGTCAGCCAATGAGGGCGTTTATAAGCCTATTATCTATAATAGATTCACATCAGCCGTGCATTTGATGTCTAGGCCAGTCCCTTTCGACGCTCCTGATTGGCTGTTGATAAGCCAATGACAGGGCTGGAAATTCTCAGTCTCTCTCGAGAGTTCACATAGGCAGGATGTATGTTCCACCTCTCCTGAAAGACGTATCCCCCAGGAGACGTGGAACATACATCCTATATATGTGAACTCTCGAGAGAGACTGAGAGTTTCTAGGCCTGTCATTGGCTTATCAACAGCCAGTCAGGAGCGTCGTAAGGGACTGGCCTAGACATCAAATGCACGGCTGATGTGAATCTACTATAGTTTCCTCAGAAGATGATGGGCACATTTGCACTAACTCTGATACACAAGTTCCTAACTCTAACTATACTCTATTTTTTTCCATCTGTCCATCCGCCTGTGGTGTTTTCGCATGGTAACACTGTCCCAGGCTTTAATAGTTACGCTATGTGTACGTTTTAGGTAAATAAAAGGATATCTGGGTGTACATTTGCAACTGAAAAGTGTTTTAATAATTTATTGAATGCGAATTACACCGTTAATATTCGAAATAGGATATTATTCAAAGCCCGGGACACAGTGTTACCATGCGCAAACACCACAGGCGGATGGACAGATGGAAAAAAAAAGTATAGACGAAGAAATTCCAGGCAGATTGTTTCGTGTATAAGGAAGGGGTCGTTTTGATGGCATATGTCGCCGTCCGAAGGTTGCGCAGGAAGCCAAATTATTTTATGCTGATAACTACCGTAAAGGTTAGCTTGATATTTAAAAGATGCGAAATATCTTGAATGTCATCTCGAAAAGGCCGCGCCTCCAAAAGATTTCGTCATAAGCAAATGTCTTACAAAAATAACTAAAGGTGGAGGAATAAGGTAGAAGGTTTCTTATACAGTAACCGTATTCATTGACAATTTGTTCTTGCTCTTTATAATAATAATAATAATAATAATAATAATAATAATATAATAATAATAATTTGAAGGGACCATGTTGACCGATAATTTGTTTTCGTCCAACGAAAGGAGGAGAAAATTAGACAAAAAAAAGGCGGAGGAGGAGGAGGAGGAGGAGGAGGGGAGGGAAGGAGGAGTGGTAGGGTTTTCCTATACTAACCCGTCCTTGCAAGTGTCTGCTCGTACGCACTTGGCCTGTAACGTTTTGCGCGAATATTTACAAACAAAACTTTTCTCTTCACTTCTAGGACGCTCACTTGCTTACTTCTCTTGGCTTTTGTCTGATTTCGGACCAGACGCAAGTGTTTCCCCAAGTCTCCCTCCATGATATATACAAAATAAAAAGGCAAGTTATCATTTTAATTATTTACTTTCCGTGTTTCTTTATTTACCCGTTGCGAAGTCGTTAGACAGAAACCGATGTGAGCTCTAAGTTCTGAAATAACAGCTCAATTACTTTTTGCTTGTTTGTATGATGTTTTTACGTTGCAGGAACCAGTGGTTATTCAGCAACGGGACGAACAGCTTTACGTGACTTCCGAACCACGTCGAGAGTGAACTTCTATCACCAGAAATACACATCTCTCACTCCTCAATGGAATGGCCGAGAATCGAACCCGCGACCACCGAGATGGAACGCAAACACCATACCAACCACGCCACCGAGGCGCTAATTTTACTTTTTGCATGTAAAAGCAGGGAACGTGTTTTCAAGTCTATACTACGCTGCAAGAATTTAGCTTTAATTTTTACACAAGTGTAAATTTACTTTTGTCTCAAAAGGCATATGCATGTGTTTGCAAGAATAAAAATTGAATCCACAACTGTTTTTAAATTAAATAAATGAGAGAAATATTTCTTTACACAGTTAAAACGTCACTAAGACTGAAATGTGCCATTTCCAGCCATATTTTAAGCATTAAATACTCTCCTAAAATACACTTAAAGCCAAAAATACGGTTGAGTGCACTTGAGAGTAGCAGATATTAAAATCAAGATCGAGAACGGGTTATTAAAAAAATGGGTGTGTGAGGGCCTGGTGTGGACGGGTGGGCGAGGGTTTGGGAGGTGGGGAATAGACCGCCCACCAACCCCGGAGGGAGGGAGGGAGACCCGGTCATGACTTCAGGGAGGGCGTGACTTGCATTTCCTCGGCGTCTTTTTCACTTTCGTTGAGTTATTACCGAGACAAGTCACGGACTTGTGAGATGTGTCGGTACTTTTTTCTTCTTTCTTTCGCTTTGTGCGTTGTTTGAGAGAGAGAGAGAGAGAGAGAGAGAGAGAGATGACGAAACACTTCCTAATCTTTCAGTCACCATTAATATTCGGGTCATACCCCCTACGACAGTGGGAGGGGGGCCTTTCTTCCGGTGGGTTTCCCTCAGCCCATAAACGCCCCGGGCTACGATATACTGGAAATAATACCACTCCCTCCCCATGCTCTCTCTCTCTCTCTCTCTCTCTCTCTCTCTCTCTCTCTCTTTTTTAATCTTGGACAGCAGTCAGTATGTATGTAAGATTGGGTTACGTATCTGTAAATATTTGCAACATATATATAATATATATAATATATATATATATATATATATATATATATATAATGTGTGTGTGTGTGTGCGCTCGCGCGAATGTGTGTATGTATACTGTATTCATATATCTGTAAGATGTGTGAAATTTTTATGATTACCAAAGTTTGTAATTACATTATTCATGTTGCATATGACATTGTCCTACTTTCAGATATTAAGCCATAAATATCCAATTGATAACTGAAAATAATTTAAGATGATACAATAATATGCCTTTTGAACATTCCTTAATTAAGAGCTTTCTTGTGATACCTTGGATTCTCTCTCTCTCTCTCTCTCTCTCTCTCTCTCTCTCTCTCTCTCTCCCATCACAACACCACCCACCATTTTTTACTTCCTTTTCCTCCGGGGAGCGTGAGCGATCCATTCTGCTCCGAGCGCCTGGGAGGCCGCAGAGGTCAGGCCGGAACGCTTCGTTCGCCCGGTATAAAAGGTCAAGTTGGTTCGTACGAAAGGGAAAGTGAATCTGGGCTCACACTCCGTCGTGGGAGACGAACTGGGTGACTCCGAGGAGTCTGAGGAGGGGGTTTCCCGATGGGCGGGGTGACGCTTCCCGTCTTTTGGCTATTTTCGGGCACGAGTTGACGACGGGGCGGCTGCGTGCGAGAAGTCCAGCTCGTGCAGTGCGGGACGTTTGTTTACTTGTTGGCGTTCGCTCACGATTTGGTTTTATTGTTCGTTTGCCGTTTCCTTTTCGATGATTATTCGTTTCTTTAGCAGTGGTTGTTGGTCATTTTGTCTTTCCTTTGACTTATCTGGAAATATGGAATCTGTTGCGGTTATCCAACAGATTTTTGTCAATATGATTTTTCGCATACATCGTCCATTTCAAATCAGTGAATGAAATTGTTTGATTTTGTCCTAGGTTTACCCTGTTAACTTTTTTAGAAACCTTTTTTTTCTCAAGTCTATGACAAGGAAAGACGACACTAGGCCATCAATCACCTGACGTGAAGTAAAACGAGTCGCAATTTATATCTATTATTCATCGAGTGCCTCTCTCGACTTGAGCAAGTAGTACCTGTCGCAGTAGCCTTACGCTCTCCAGCCTCAGACATGGAGGCAACATAAAAATGAGCGGTAGTCAAAGTAGCTGGCCTTTTAGAGTGCAGTTCGCAACGATGAATGGTGGGAAAAAACGGTAGTAGTCGTTTTACTACGTTTATGAAGAGGAAAAAGTGGTTATGAGTTCCATTTGTTGTGTTTGTTGTTAAGAAAACAAAGAAAAAAGGAAGCACCATATTCTGTCGAGTCGTTAAACCTGTTTTTAGATTAATGCAACGGCCAACAGGCAGTTAAGTCTTGATTTTTCAATGCGTTTTTCACTGAAGTCTTTTCATCCAAATTATAGAATAAAAAGACTGAACTCTCCTTCAAGGCCAACGTTGATACCCGATTTAGCGCTATGTCATGTATCAAGGAATCTATTGATCACTCTCATTAAAACAATGTATCTTGAACAGCCACAATGCCGCCTCAACACCTCTTCTCTGTACATTTTGGGAAAGGGTTCTAATGCAAGCCATGGAATCCGAAAGGATACGAGTGAAGACAAACAAGGCGTGATTCGACCCACAGCTTACTCAGGGTGCGTGTAAAATATTCACGACACATAAATTGTAAACATTATATTCCTAACTTAACGTAAAGCGGTCTTCGTAATTAATATAACCTCTAAATTCAGTACATCAAACATTTTTAAACATCCTAAAATCTACGGCCAAATAGCCCGATAATTCACCAACGAAAATTTTAAAAAACATGCTATATTTTAATTGGAAAGAACTTTTCTGAACTGTTTAACATGAGCATTATTTATTTTTTTACATTTCATTCTAATAAATAAATTACAACTATCCTATCCTAAAATTTCTGTATCTTTAACCCAAGCGAAACTCCTTTTCAGACTATTTTTAGATTTTCCTAACAAGTAGTCTGTAAGGCTTACTCCCTAGTAAGCGAAAATAGATCGACATCTTAAACGAGGGAAAGGCCACTGGAGCGAAGAAACATACCGTTATGACTAATTTTGGTTTTCTAAAACATATGTCAAATGCCCCTTTAACCTAAATTGTTTTTCTTTCCAATAAAGGTCATTCTGAAACATTTAAAGTTCTACAACTCATTTTCTATCGAGAAGTTTATCGACCACGCACAGAGATATGCATAAATCAAAGATACTCTTCCATGAATATTGATGATAATAATAAAGTCTTTGTTTACGCAAAATCATAATTCTGCAATCACGCCTGGCCCTCTCGATTTCCTCTTGAGTCTTATTTTAGACTTTTTTTTTTTCATTCCCTTCACGGTCTAGTGCTTATGTGACTTTCATTACTGTTTCATGATGCTTCCCTCACAACTACTCTCTCTCTCTCTCTCTCTCTCTCTCTCTCTCTCTCTCTCTCTCTCTCTCTCTCTCTCTCTCTCTCTCTCTCTCTCTCTGTTCATTTACAGTTACAGCATAACTATTTGCAGCATTTAAATTTCGTGTGCATTATGGAACGCCCAACTTCCCATTTTATTACTCAAAACTGCATAACTGTGTGTGTGCGTGCAAGTACGCCCACGTGCGCGTGAGCATGCAGCGTGACAATGCATGGAGAGACTAATGTTGAGGAAGTTTTCTATGCAAATGTTTCATCCTCGCATCAGTGACCTTCATCACTCTCTCTCTCTCTCTCTCTCTGAAGCCATCACCCTTTGGAAAAACATCTTGGACAACGTGTTCCCAGTTCCCTATTTTTAGTTTTATGTATAAGAAAACTATTGAGATGGCTTTATCAGTCCGTCCACCCGAAATTTTTCTGTCCGCCCTCAGATGATAAAAACTACTGAGGATAGAGGGATGCAAATTGGTACGTTGATCATCTACCCTCCAGTCATCAGACATACCAAATTGCAGCCCTCTAGTCTCAGTCGTTTCTTTTTTAACCTAAGGTTAAAGTTAACCATAATCGTACGTCAGGCAATGATATGGGACAGACGCTGTAGTAGCTGTACAGAAAACTACATTGCGCCGAAGAAACTTCGGTGCATTTTTGTTACTTGTATATATAATATTATAATCAGTTCTTTCCATGATTGCAAATTGCCCTTGCAGATGCAACCCTCCAGCCTTCTATTGCAGCTGGTCAGTTTGACCTTTTGAAAATGTTCCTACTTTCCGTTTGAAATTGTGAATCTGTTTGCATGTTTCCTTTGTTTGGGATTTTCTTTTCTTTAAGGCATGCCTTTCATGCCTATACCCATCTTGTCCATTAGTTCGTCTGAATATTTCAATCATTTTTTCTTTAGATTCAAATTCTAGACTCATTACAAACATAACAAGGAAATAAGGAAGGTAATCAGCATTGATAGTGGAAATGATAATGACGAGACTGAGATCATTTGGTTTAACCAGCCCAAGAAGAGTCCTTATTAGGCTCAGAGGTCTAGATAAAATAATCCTTTATCTTACTATAATGGACGTAATGTCTGTCCGCCCGTCTGTCATTCAATCACGGCCAAACGGCTGGTCCGATGGGCATGAAACTTGGCAGGGTTATAGTGAGGACCCCTAAGATGGTTTAAAATGGGGTTTCATCCTGCATCCCCCCGGCCCCTCCGAAGGGGGTGGGGGTGGGAAGGGATTCCCTGAAACGGAGCTGGTTCTGCCCATAGACTTAGTTACTTTACGAATTTCCATACATAATTTCTGTATACATTTGTTTGCTAGTAATAATAATGGTGTTACCGATGACGAGTCAGATACCATCAAATAACGACGAGCATTAGGGAGAGAGCGGTGGTAATAATGAATTACGGGCTATGATGAGCGTAAGGTATCTGACGATAGAATGGGTGGAGGTGAATTTAATAGCAGTAGGTGGTGGTGACAGTGACAATGATAGTGATGACGGTGGTGACTGGAATGACGAATGCCGAGGAGCTTGTGCTGCTGCAGTCAAGTTTTTGCCTTTGAATTTTTCCTCTCGAGTATTTTTTTCATTATTATTTTATACACTTAGTTGTCATTGACAAGGCTGTACTTCCTTCAGCCCGTTTGGTTTAGTCTTCATTCCCGTTTTCGTTCTTTGTTTTTCGTTGTATTTGTTTGCAATGTTGTACTTCCCAATTGTGTTGTACCGATCATGTAACCAACATTACATGTATTTCCTCGTTATCATATGTTTTCTATTCATGTCATTACATAAACGTCGCTACAAAACACTGCAAGTCTTCATCATGTCGTGTGCTATTGTCATGTAGCTCATTTTCCAATACTTTTTTTCTCTTTACTGTTCACAAAACTTTACATTACTTTGTCCTCAAATCAGGGCCACCTTTTTA
>NC_087208.1:25627327-25637327 GCF_015104395.2 Macrobrachium nipponense
TGTCTGTAGCCCCACTCCGCTCTTGTAATCCAGTTTTTGCTCACTTCCAGGAAGGATTCGGATTTTATGTCATCTTTTCTTACAAATTCGCTTTGCATGATCAATGCGAAATGGCTTCGTGTTCGCGCGCCTAACTGTATCCGTTGAGTTAATGCCATTTCAGAGTCAAATGTCACCGCTGGTCTTAACTCCCCCGAGGAGGAAATGGATCACAGTCATTACTAACTACTTAGGTAAATGCGAGATGCAGAGTGGAGGATTTTCCTGATGGTCGATTTACTCATACGGTAAATGGCGACTAAATATATCAATATAGCAAATGGCCGTAGTTGATAAATAAATAATGGATATTTTTCATACAAAATAAACGTTCGTTTTCGAAAATGCAAGAAATTGAGTGTTTGTATGGCGTTTTCAAGATGCATGGAACCAGTGGTTATTCAGCAACGGGACCAACGGCTCTCCGTGACTTCCAAACCACGTCGAGAGTGAACTTCTATCACCAGAATACACATCTCTAACTCCTCAATGGAATGACCGAGAATCGAACTCTCGGCCACCGAGGTGGCAGGCCAAGACCATACCGATCACGCCACCGAGGCGCTAAAATGCAAAAAATAAACGTTACGGTAATTTCTGTCTGAATTTCATGGGGATCTCTTCCATAACTTTCATTACAAATGATTCAAATACTAAAAACTAAATTTATATAATTTCAAACTTATATTAATTATGAGATTACATTTATTATCATTATTCCTCCTATACTATAGTTATCAACATCAGCATTATCGTTTTTGTTCTTCTTCAAGAATAATACGAACCCGCAAAACAGCAGTCGATTACTCCTAACCTTTTATCTCAATCCGATGTTAAGTTTTTCCAATTGTGGCATGAACATTATTCCTATCGAAAAATTATTAAAAATGAATTATAATTTGACCAAGAACATTTGAAATTTTCTATAAAAAGACAATTATAAGAAAATAATAACATCTTTAATAAATCATGTAACACCTCATTTGAAATTTTCTATAAAAAGGGATAATTTTACGAAAAAATAATATATTTACTAAATCATGTAACACCTCAGTCGAATACAGTATCATACAACATAATACATTGGTCGTGAAATGTATTAGCATACAATACAACATCTCAAATACGCGGCATGACCATTCAGTAATTACAGAGAACGACGGGAAGGGATCACTACTTGTTTTCGTGTTGAAATCTCTTGAAAACGAAACTTAAAAATTTCCACACAACGTATGAATAGTACAGTTTGGTTGTCAAAAGACTTCAACTGGGAAACAGTAGTGATCCCATCCTGTCGTTTTCTGCCATTGTTGTACGGTATGCTAATACATTTCACGACCAGTGTATTATGGTGTATGATCCTGAATTCTAGGCTAATGTTGTGTTGCTGTATTGTTTTACAGCTTGAGTTTCACCTCAGTATTAGTTCATAATCCCTATTTCCAGCCACATTTTTATATATCTAGAGCCCAATCTCTCCCTGGGATCGAAGTCAGTCTTAAGCGCTTCCGGCTCCTTGAAGGGCACAAGCGACCCTTTCATTTTCCTTCACAGGAAAATATCAGCTAAATAACCTGATGATGTCACTGACTTTACGGGTCTTTGGTCTCGAGAGCAACTCTTGGCTTTATGTGAAAGTGAGATCAGTGAAGGTATAAAAAAATAAACTAATGATGTAAATCTATATGAAACCAGTCGTTGAATTATATATGTATTGTGTCACTGCATATCAAACAAAGGGCATGACACTGTAACATATGCATGGAATTGTATACGAACAAAGAAATAATATTTTATTAGACAATAAAATATTGTAAATATCATAATTGACATGATATATGAAACATTTGTATAGAACGGCGTACGTGACGGTATGGATAAAACTCCTGTACTAAATCGTAGTTCGTAATTACAGATTTCATATCATTAGGATTTTTACTTAAAAAATTATATAATTAAAGTAATGTTCTACTCTTGTACTTGAATTACGTATGAAATGATATCAGAAATCATATCAATAAAAAATAATGAAGATTCGTTTGTCCTTTTAAAACTGTTATATGATTTAGCAAATGCGTTATTTTTTCTTAGAATTTTCTCTTTTTATAGGAAATTTCAAATGTTCTTGAACATTTGGCCTTTGGTCTACATTCAGTTGAGTTTTTCAGCAACTAGATTTTTACTCAATTCGTTATTTCCAACTAAAAATAGCAGTTTTTAATTATATTCTTATCTCAATTGAAACTAATTTTAGTTCTTTCATGAACCGTTATTTTAATCATGATGATTATCATTACTAAATGACAATACCACCAACACAAAATTAATAATACCCTCATCAAAAAAAACTTAAAACAACAATAACAACAATAATAATCTCCCACTTCAATGTAGAAAATACAAATCACCACAATGGAGCTACATGGGACATCGCGCGTAGTGGTGCAAAGGAGTCTGGGACAAGGAGCATGCAACAATACATCCTTGATTAAAATATGACCCATAAAAACAAAGTCTAATCGGTGTTCATAACACTGACAGTTTCGACGAAAGGTATTTCGAAATCAATCATAAAATCAAGTGAGAAAGAATTTTCACTTGAGGAATGCACAGTGCAAATACATACATACATCCTCCAGGCTACGTGAGAAAGAACACGGGAGGTCGCTGAATACGCTGGAGCTATCTGAGAATTCGTTGACCAGTATACCCCATGCCCAGGCTATCACCAATCTCCCCCGGGAGAGGGTCAGTCAGGTTCTTTCGGCAGAAATGAGCCAATCATCAGGTTTCAGGTTCACCGCTCTTGCAGTAAAAACCGGTAGGCTACAGCTGACCTTTTTTCTCCGTCTCAGATGTTCCAAATATCATTATTGCAATAACCTCAACGGTAAGAAGGCCCTGGCAGGTATGAAAACACACACACCCACACGCGCATATATATTTAGCTAATACCACAGGTAAAATAAAAGAAAGAGTACCAAGCGCTTTCGTGTTATTTCATTTTCGAGGTACAATGCTAAAAACACTGAGTACATCTAACAAAGTAAACATAAAAGCTGGAAAAATTGAAACACAAGTATTCAAAGTTCGGTTAAAACCAGTACAGCAGGTACAGAACAGCTCAACAGGTGATTAAAAAGAAACAACCTTACAAATCTCGTTAACAACAAATGGGTCTAGTTTGTACATACCCTGGCTTTACATTCATTAAGTCACCGTGATGTTTAATTAAAACAGATTCAATAACATTTCTACGAGTTATATTATTACAAGATAAAACAACTTTTGCCCCTTCCCAATGAATCATATGATTAAAATGATTAATGAGTAAAATTAAGCATTCGACATTTGTCCCGTTCTCACACTATATGTGTTGTTTAATTATTTTCTCCATTCCTTTCCTAAATTGTCCTATACAAAAACACATTAAAAACAGCATTAATATTAAAATTCTTGCAAAAACTTTTCTCTTACGGAGGATTCCAAGTCTTTGCAAGAATTTTAATATCAATGTTGTTTTTGAATTTTCAAATACATTGAAAAACATACTATTAAGAAGTTCTCCTAAAGTTTCTCAGGGCTGCATTTACGGGGTTCCTTGATTGAACTGCAAGTATTTTTATATACGACAATCTGGGAAGGGACTGGAGACAATAATTAAACAATACACATATAGTGTGAGAACGGGACAAATGTCGAATGCTTTAGTTTTACACATTAATCATTTTAATCATATGATTCATTGGGGAGGGGGCAAAAGCTCTCTTATATTGTATTAAAATAACTCGTAAAAATATTATTGAATCTGCTTTAATTAAATATCACGGAGACTTAATGAATGTAAGCCAGGGTATGCACAAACTAGACCTATTTGTTGTTAAAAAGAATTGAAATGTTTTTTTTAATCACCTGTTGAGAAGTTCTGTACCTGCTGGACTGGTTTTAACTGGAATTTGAATACTTGTGTTTCAATTTTTTCAGTTTTTATGTTTACTTTCTTAGATGTTCTCGATGTTTTTAACATTGTACCTCAAAAATGTGCTGAAATAACACGAAAGCTCTTGGTACTCTTTCTTTTATCTTACCTGTGGCCTGGGCTAAATATGTTGTCACGTGCTATTTAGTGACATATAAGCCATATATATATATATGAATATAATAATTAGTAAATATATATATATATATATTGTATATAATAATATATCTATATCTATATATATATATATATATATATATATATATATCCCTATCACCACGCCCATCTCCACTTAGACTTCAACCCACTATAATCGCCTAATTACCAGGTACATAATTCATAGTTCAGATCAACAGAAACGATTGGATTTTAATATATCAAATCTAAATCGCTCTGTACCCTGCTAGCGTCCCTACCACAAGGCAAGGAGCGCTTGAGGAAATTACACACACACCCACACATATGTGTGTGTGTGAGAGAGAGAGAGAGAGACAGAGAGAGACAGAGAGACAGAGAGACAGAGAGAGAGAGAATTACACAAAGATTGCCTGGAGATCGGTTTTAAGATGAGGGGGTGGGAAGACTGCCTCGTCAAGGCACTGCAATGACGGAGTCCCACTTCTCTTCCTAATGATCTACACTTTACTAAGAAGAAGAACAAGAAGAAGAAGAAGAATGCAAAGGGACAAAGATGGACATTAACTGCACAATACCCAATCACAAAACCTGCGTACACTAAAAAAAAATCCCAACTATAGACTGGATCTAGGAATGTGTATTAAGTTTAGTTTACGTTCCACAAGACTGCCTTCTCCCAGTACCATAAATATCATATCTGCAACTCTAAATTCAACGAAGACCACCATGATCTCAAACAAAATCTGATATCCTCCCACCTAGACTTAAAATTTTCTTTTTTCTTGTGCCTGAGTGTCTGTATATGAGTGCACGTGTCAAGAAGTGTAATTTATGACCGTGTATCCCTTTGTGGTGTAGGATCTTGTTCCGAAGGTCATAAAGATCTTATCTTTCTTTATATTCTCTTGGCGCTGATTATTGCTTGACACAGGCCAAAAAAATTTTTCTCTATCTAATGAGGGCGAGAGAGAGGTTGATGACACGTCACAGAGTGAAAGGCTGGCATTCAGAGAGGGATTGAGGATTTATCAATTACCTAGGAATGATAACACAGAATACCTTGAACCCACAAGAAATGTATCAGATGACGACACTAAATCACCCCAACAGAAACAATCTCTCTAATTTCCTGGCCATTCACAATGAAAAGAACTTCCAAACTCATACAAAATATAACTAACGTTTAGATGGGACCAGATAACATGAGCATAATTCGAAAAGAACAAAAACAGGAAGCAATTAACACCCTGAAATACCCTGCTAGAAATTATCTACGATGAACTATAAAGTACTCAAAAAGGACTCTCCATCAACCCCCTTTAACTTGCTGGAGAGGAAATGACGAATATCTGTAATATAATTCAACAGGATCTGAGCCTCCCACGCAACTGAAATACATGCAGAAGCATCCATGCATTGCGAGACTACCCGAACTCTCAAAAACCATATAAAAAGATCCATGAGTGTCCATGACTTGCACTGTGAGCTCGAAACTTCAATACCGCAGGTGGTTATGAAAAAGGCAGTGGGGCTTGACCAGGCTTATCTCTGATACTTTTTCCTCCTCTGCCACCAAATGAAATGCTCTCCTAAAACAGATAAGCGTCAGCTTCTTTTCTCTCTCACAAAATTAAGAAATTCCATGACTTGCCAAGTTTGCTTGAAGACCACCGCCAAGCAGGAATTCACCCAATTCTTTCATTTTCTGTTTTCTGCAAAAGAAAACTATTGAGATGGCTTTGTCTGTCCGCCCACACATCTTAAAAACTACCGAGGCTAGAGGGATGCAAATTGGTATGTTGAGCATCCACCTTCCAATCATCATACCAAATTGTAGGCCTCGAACCTCTGTAGTGTTGATGTAATTTAAGGTTAAATCTAGCATGATCGGGAGTCTGGCACAGCTATAGGACAGGCCATCAACGGGCCGTGGTTGAAATATTCATTCCCCGCATTATAAGAAGAAACTTCGGCGCATTTTTCACGTGTTCAAATTCCACCCGATTTACTGAATACTCTTTCACAGAATGCACCGGACTTTTATCTACGCACCGGAATACTATTGTGGTTTGAGACGCAACCATCCATGACACAAGACTTGAATAAAAAGCTGACCTCAATTAACTTCACAAGTTTTACGTTAAAAATACCCCAGTTTACAGGAAAGATTAGGAAACGCTGGGGTGTGAGTATCCACAAGTTTGATTATTTATTTGCATAAAAGAAGGAAGGGAAATGTTACGAATAAGAATGTCCAGGCTAAGCAACAACAAAAAAATACAAAATACAAAAGTAAAAAAAAAATAATTGATGAAAGTGGTGTCTATCTCTTAATGAAGTCATATCTCACCTCCTGCGAGAAAGAGTATAATGGGAGTAAACGAAAACATTCGACGACAAAAGCAATGAAATCACAACTTGGCGCTGCTTCTTTTTATTGAATAAGAGCACAAGAGAGACAAAGAGGCGGAGGTGGCAGACACACGGATAGACATGGAAAAGGCGAGCGTGAAATACAAATTCTCTCGGAGAATTTGCTGAGCAACAAACTTGACCAAACTGGTTTGAAACAGAAACCGGCTCCTAGGCACAGAAATTGATGAATCGTGTTGAAAAATTTACTGGAACTCAAAGAACTCGAACACCCAAGACCGACCACAGTAACAAATCACACGCAAAAGAATACACGCACGCACGCATGCATATACCTACCCTACATGGTCACCCGCCCTCGATTAGCAGAGACCAGGCAAAAGGGGGAATGTCAACAGAAGTCAGGAAAAACTTGAAAGAAACAATTGAAATCTAAATCACACATTACGACGAGATCATTCTGCAAGATTTAGATAGCTACTCAAAACATTGGATGTAGCACAACACACGGAGATATGCAAATATATCGAATCTGATTCGAATATATTTTTTATCATCACTACTGATAAATTCTCTTTTACGTTCTTAACTCGGCATCTCTCTGTCGTTCACTGATGTAGCTGTGCATGGCTTATCTCGTTCAATTCTTCTCTTTCCTTATGCCTGTTCGTCTATCATTCTTCTCTTACGTATGCTAGCCCATAAACCCGAACATTTAAAGAGAGAGAGAGAGAGAGAGAGAGAGAGAGAGAGAGAGAGTACATTTACTTTTCATTTAGTTTTTTTTTACATTTTTCTCCATGGCCTAAGCATCATCAGTAGAGAGGGTTGCCAGTGACCTTTTAGAACTAAGTCAACTGATCACTTACATAAGAGACTGCTCCAATTTTTTGTCTCTCTCGGGCTGGATCTAGAAGCCAGGGGAGAGGAAGCTCAGTGTAAAGTTGGTATGTAAGTTTGTAAGTGTCTATCTATCTATTATCTATCTATCTAACATTATATAATATATATATATATATATATATATATATAATATATATATATATATATATATATTATATATCTATATTATATAATTTACAAACCTAAAAATTTACAGTACCTCTTCTCTCTCGTCTCTCTCTCTCTCTCTCCTCTCTCATCTAATATATATATTATATATATTATATATATATATACTATATATATATATATAGAGAAGAAAGAGGAGAGAGAGAGAGAGAGAGAGAGAGAGAGAGAGAGAGCGAGAGAGAGAGAGAGAGAGAGAGAGAGATACTGGCCAATTTTTTCCAGCTACGAATGTTAAGATTAGCTGAAATATTCTCTCGTTGGGCACTATTAGTCTTATAAAGCTCCCTCATTTGAAAATTGATCAAGACAGTGAGTCGTAAACATTGTTTCTCCAACTGCTCTTACTGACCACGATAAGAGAACCTTCAGAACAAGAAACCCATCACATAAAAAACCAATCGGCTGACGAAGTGGGTTTTCAGAAGAAAGGCCCCACTTAAGTACAACTACATTACCTGGGAGCAGCTTTACTCCGGAATGGTGACAGCATGCAAGAAATGAGACAGAAAAATACACGGTGACTTACATGATAAATGAAGAGAGAGAGAGAGAGAGAGA
The DNA here is from genome assembly GCF_015104395.2 of Macrobrachium nipponense. NCBI lineage: Eukaryota > Metazoa > Arthropoda > Malacostraca > Decapoda > Palaemonidae > Macrobrachium > Macrobrachium nipponense. The sequence continues at coordinate 25,635,486 of NC_087208.1, forward strand.
GAGAGAGAGAGAGAGAGAGAGAGAGAGAGAGATGGGGTGAGGGTGTTCCGTCTTGCATCAAAAGCAAAGTGAAGAATCATTTTTCCCCTTGAGCTGGAAGCGATCAAGACAAAATAAAGTTGGAGAAGCTGAATTCAATATGTAATTCAAATCATCCATGAGAAATTTCGCTGAGCGCAGCTGAAATAAATAATTGCTTCTTTAGCGATCTTTTTCTCCTCTTATATTTCTTCATTCGTTTTCCTAAACATGCAAATTGCTTTGTATTCTTAAGGTAACGGGGACCTTCGAAGTAGGTTCTGTTGTTATTATTTATTTATAATTTTTTTTTTATTGCTTAATAGGACACTGCCGCCCCATTAGATTTAAAAGGCCATGACCATAAACGTCCCAAGGCGAGAGTAATTGAAAATCATGTTGCTCTATGCAGAGAATAAGGAGGCTGGAGACAGAGTTCGGAGTCATCATAGCAAGTTTATTAATTTAGTTTTTCATACGAAGGACTCATAAGATATGACCGCCATGATGACAGTAAACAAAGCTCCCTTGCTGTAAATTAAAATATGTATAATGACAACACAAGCAGAGAGAGAGAGAGAGAGAGAGAATGCGGAAGACAGGGGACGTCGGTAAAAAAAACAAAAAAATCGACCAAGACGACGTGGTGCTATATCTCCGGTCTTTGTGGATTTAAAAGACATATTAGCAATTTCCCTCTTATTAGATAACGCAAAAAATCGCAGCCGAGAATGGCTGCAATGTTGTTGATTAGAACAGTCAAAAGACGTTCGCCATTTCCTTCACAGGTTTGGATAATAGTCTTCCACACCAAATTTACCTTAGGCGTTATTATTATCACCAAGGAGAGTAACGCTACGTATATTTGCAATACTGTCTTTCCGGAAATGTTAGAACATTTAATTAAATCTATGAAAAAAAGAATGGCTTTGACGCAAAGACAAAATACCCAATAAACTAGACCTACAGAGAGTGTTGTGAAAAGATAAAAAGGAAAAGGAGAGTGTTCCATCAACATTGAAAGATATCAGGAGGTTGTAAATATACACAGTAAAAAATATAAGGTTCCAGAGGAGGCAGGCGAAGCAAAAACCTGGAAGTCTCCCCAAGAGGACTTTCTGCCAGGTAACTAAAAATCATAAAAATCGAAAGCCATGATAGAGGATAGACGTAGTTGGAGTGGACTCACCATACGTACCTTGGAACACTTCGAAAATGGGACAACAGATTTGAACGGTGATATCTAAAGAAATATCGTGATTAACTAAGGAACAGATATACAGTATAAACAAGTGAAAAAAATGCGCCAAAGTTTCTTCGGCGCAATCGAGTTTTCCATACAGAGTATAATCAAGGCCACCGAAAATAGATCTATCTTTCGATGGTCTCGGTATAATACTTTAGGAGCCGTGGCCCATGAAACTGTAACCACAGCCCGGTGATGGATTCTCCTATATCGTTGCCAGACGCACGATTATAGCTAACTTTAACCTTAAAGACAATAAAAACTTCTGAGGCTATAGGGCTGCAATTTGCTATGTCTGATAATTGAAGGTTGCATGATCAACATACCAATTTGTAGCCCTTTAGCCTCTGCAGTTTTTAAGATCTAAGGTCGGACAGAAAAAGTGCGGATGAAAAAGTGTGGACGGACAGACAAAGGCATCCCAATAGTTTTCTTTTACAGAGAACTAAAAAGTTGGCGTCATCATCTGACGTTGAAACAGAATGACGCAGTGAGTGATTTGATCAAGTGAAGGGACAAATCCAGCGAAAAAACTAACGGAGCCGTAGAGACAGGCAAACCCCAAAATGTCGTAAGGA
>NC_087208.1:25642327-25657327 GCF_015104395.2 Macrobrachium nipponense
CATTATGAATCCAGTCGAGTTATGGAATCGTCACTTTGAACTTCGTAAAGATTTATTGCTCAAATGGGCACATTCATATTTCAATCAAGGTTTTCGTCTGTACAAATAAAATGTAATTCTTTGAATTAATAAACGAAAACACGAATGATAAATAATGACGGTTTTGATGAATTAAGTGCATTCCATACATTAAATTTCCACATTAAAATATCAGACGAATCGCCTAAAACGCATTACAACGTAAAAGACTGTTTACAGAAATGTCATTAGAATTACACATTAAGCAGCACAAAACTACTGCTATCAGAACTACTTCCTCCACTGATTATTAGAAATAATCGCATTACTTGTTACGTCATCCAAAGGATTTAGAGAAAATAAAGGTTATGAGGACTAACTTAGATCTATTGAAAAAAAAAAAAGGCCATGAGGATTAACTTAACCACACTAGTGAATGGCCAGGCCCAAATCAGTGCCGGTTCCAAGCACGGATGAATGGTGAGTGTTGGAGTCATGAGAGGATTAAGCTAAGAAGAAGAAGAAGAAGAAGAAGAAGAAGAAGAAGAAATGAGGAAGAAAAAGGCCATGCGGTATCTATAAAAGTTTTAAGGCCAAGAAGCATTATACGAAGAAGAAGAAGGCCATGCAGTATCTATAAGAGTTTTAAGGCCAGGAAGCATTATGGAAGGAATCTACTACATTCTATTTCTTTGAGGGACAGACCAAATCGATTCCCCAAACCTGTCACATCCCATCCACTTTTTCTTCTTAAAATTAGACCAAGGAAAAAAATACTGCTAGCCAGCTGCGGGCTGGGATAAGCTGAGAAAGTCCTGTCAGCATTTAAGATATCATGAAGGAAAAGATATCTGGAAGGGAACGAATCCCAATTCCAAATCACCTGAACTGGATTCTGAAACTGTTTATTTGTTATCCGTCTCCGCTAACTTTACCGACAACTAGGATATTACTTGTTTTGACGAGATTTTATTCTGAGGGAAAGAAGCGTTAATGTTTACCTTTGAAAACTATTCACTAAGATTAACCAGAGAGATTAACCAGTAACACTGGCAGTATTTTTTATTGTTTACTGCTTACATAATTTCTCGCAACACTGCCATGTTCCATCAGCTTTCGCAGGAAAACCAAGCAATGGATCTTTAGTATATTCTTTTACACACACATGACATACATACATACATACATACATACACACACACACACATATATATATGTATATATATAATAATATATATATGTGTGTGTATGTGTATGTATGTATGTATGTCATGTGTGTGTGTATAATTCAACTGGCGAATTGTGGCTAAAATCCCGAGCAATAAAACTCTCAAAACATTAGCCTATCAGCAGCGCGTCACATCCCATCCCCCGACACACACCGCACCACTCACCTCTGTCTGACACGCATTCTCACACTCCCTTGATGTTAAGGCCTCTCTCCTTTCCAATACCACCTTCACATCATTTATCCAATCTACGTCTTCTTTTCCTCTTTCCCACCCAACTTTCCCTGAATTGGTACCATTCTGTTCAGTAAACCCATCCAAGCCTCCAGCTGGTTCCTTGCACGAACGGACCCATCTTCTTAAATTTTCTGATGGATCCTTAGACCTATGCTGACCTTAGTGTCACTTTTAGGCATGTCCGGATTTCTCAGCCTTTCGATTCTGGTTACGCCGTAAAATACTACGCAAATTGTTTGTCTCAACAGCTTACACAAATAAGCATATTTCATTAAAAGGAACTTGGCTTTCAACAAATCCCTGCGATACATTTGCAACCTTGGGCTTCCGAATTTAGATTAAATTAATTCCAGGGTCCCTTGCCGGTTATTTGGCACAAAACCCAGCTTTGGCTTTTCCAACCCCGTTTGCTCAACCTACACCGTATCTCGCCTACCCGTATTTGGAATTGGTTTGTTGTTTGCCATACGAAATAAATGCAATTGCAGTTGCAGGGAAACTTCAGACTGTTACTGACAACATGAACTGGTTTTGGTTAACAACGGCCAAAAAATTTAAACTTGTAGTTCGGTCCGACTTTAATTAAAACAGTCGGGACGCGCCTTGTGCTTGACGGAATCATTTTATTTAAAAGATTGCGACTACGAAAAAATTAGGTTAAACGAGTTACTGAAACTAAAGAAAACATTTCTAGACATTTGGTTTCCCTTCTTCTGACAGACTAGTGACTCTATCCTTCCCCTGAGGTTCATTTAAAACGGGAATCTGATATGACTTTCCAACAGACATAAAGAAATGTTGTTTTCCAGTAGACCTTCCAATTTCAGGCCCCCCGTTTAGGAGGGTAATTGCCAAGTCAGTGCAACCTTCATTTTGCCGGTTTGCAATTGTAGGCATTTAATTGGACAGCCATTGCAGCAGCCCTTCGGGCCCCTAGCGCATAAATGCTTTTTCATTCTTTGGACTGTAACCTCCGTTTCATTTATTTCTTCTTTCTTCTATCGAACTTGAATTCCACCCCTTCTCGAAACAAACTTGCATTCATTAGTTGCAACTTGAGAGGTTTTCCTCCTTGTTTACACCTTGCCAAACCTTTTCACTGTCAATTTTTCCTATTTTCAGTCGGCCTGAATGGCCTTTTTTAGTTGCCTCCCCAGTTGCTTGGCATGTGTGCCTAAAATCTAGATATCAACTAATCTTCAATTTAGGCACATAAATATACCTTTATGGAAGATATTCCAAAGCCAATGAGTAAAAAAAAAAAATTAAAAGTGAAATGATTTTTCCCTAATCATTCACCCTCGCCTGATTCCTGAAGATAAACAAGGGAAGAAAAAGTGATCAGAAGTTAATCGTCCAATATATTAAGATGCTCTAGTTTCTATCCGTTCCCGTTCGGTCTATTGAACGACGGTCGCATTCTCTCTCTCTCTCTCTCTCTCTCTCTCTCTCTCTCTCTCTCTCTCTCTCTCTCTCTGAGAATAGTTAACCTATAACTGCAACCAGGCATTCTTCTTTTTTTCTGTTTTTGTGTCAGCGATAAAAAAAAAAAAATGTTAGGTAAGGTGCAGTGCAATGAAAATAAAAGTGAAATAAGTCTTGACTCAGCGACAACAAACTCCGCCCAACTGCAGCAGTTTCCGGAATCGCGAGAAATTTACCATTTTAAGAAACTTGTTTGCCACTACCGATCGGTTATAATGTCATCATTTCAGTGTCTGGCATCAGATACCTATTTTGGGCACGATTATTTTACGTAATTTATATAAAATTCTTTAAGACATAAGAAGCGTGAGAGATGCCTTGCAATTTCGCGAGCACAACTGGCAACCCGAACGTTGTGTGAGTTTTTATTAGCGGCTATGGCGAAGGTGAACTACTTACATATTTCCCTTGGCGTTGGCAACATTGACAGGTGGCGAGCACTTACATTGCATTTAGTTGACATTGAATTCTCATGAATTTAATGGTTTTAGGAAGTAAGAGAGGGCCAAGCCAAACTGCCAAACACAGCGGGCCGGGCATGCCATGGAAGGCGGAAGCCTAAGTGGCAAACAGTAACTGTTAGATAATAAGTGAGCTAACGTCAGACTGACGGACGATGCTTATTAGAAACTCGTTTGGCAACAGATTTTAAATTCTTCGTTAGAACCAGTCTAGGTGGGGCTGCAAGACCCACGACAGATGCAGATGGGAAACAGATAGCTTTGTTCGCTGAAATGACTTCATGACGCTGAATGCTGATGCTCATGACGAGTCTGGAGTGCGGAGGATAACAGTTTGGTCGATTCAATGTTTTGTTAAAAGATCAATGACGAGCCGTTCACAGAGGACGAACATTCCTAAAACGTCCAATAGTAGTAGACTGCCTATGAGTGTGTGGGTGTGTGTGTTTTATGACTTCTTTCCCAGTGAATATCAAGATCATTGGAAGCCGAGAGCAGGAAGTTGTCATGAGAAAACTCATATTCTTTGCTGGGGGCGCCACAGTCACGATCGGAGAATGTCCTCTCATGGCGTGGAGGCACTGAAAACTTGACGACTCTCTTCTCTCTCTCTCTCTCTCTCTCTCCTCTCTCTCTCTCTCAGACACATATAGTGACTCCTATCCTCCCATGAAACGAGCCTCACCCCCCCCCCCTCTCTCTCTCTCTCTCTCTCTCTCTCTCTCTCTCTCTCTCTCTCTTCGACAATGCACAAGGTTATGGGAGCAGTCCGATGCGGTCTCTTTTGAGAAAGAATACAAATGTGCACCTGTTCCGTTTTTAATATAACATGAAACAAATTTATTGTAATTAGGACAACGACGTTAATAACAACGTTGTTATGACAATGAGACAGCAACATTAGTATTACAAGTTGTACTAATGATTATGACTGCCATTTTTTTTAAAAAGACGGCCTTGATCATGATAAATGACACTGGTGACCAACATACCTGAATAATAAAACAATTACTTACTTTCCAATAATAATGCTTTCGCCTTGTTAATACGAACCGCTGTCAGCCGGATTAAATACAGAAGATTAATGATACAATCCCAAGAGGAAAGGAGGCACTTCCGCTCCCAAGTACGAACGTGAATACCTACGAAGATGAGAAGGGAACTGATGAATTAGGCAGCTGAGGTCATGACCCAGACGTCATGCTAACATGATTCGGTTAATTTATGACATGTCTTGAGGAAGAGGAGAGAGAGAGGAAAGGCTATGGAAAGAAACCAAAATGTTTTACGTAAATGATGTCAAGGCCCAATGATGAAGAGAGAGAGAGAGAAAAAAAAAGAGGATCAGTCACGACTATGCCTTTTCTTTCAGAGGCCTCGTGCGTATTATCCTTGGGGGCATATCTTTTTTTTTCTATATGGAGCCGTTACCTTACCCTTAACCACGGTGGCTCTTAAGGAAAGAACGACACACTGGTCTCTTCCACATTCACACACTACTAAATCGTGGATGAATCTCTGCGCATCAAACTTCCGAGCATAAGCCGTTTCAAAACGATTCCTCAAACACAGCGCCAATCTCTTGAGCTTCCTGGACACTGAAGCTCCTCCATTTCATTGAATCAGCGCTTTCTATGTCTTCCTCTCTTCCTTCGTCCTAGCTCTTCCGAATCATTCGCTCTTGTCAGCTATCTGCAGTCCTTCCATTTTCCTATGACCAAAGCATCTCCAAATATTTCCCAACCTACTCTGTGACTCGTCCTTGTCTTATCCTGCCAACATCTGTAATATTTACTCTAGAATGCCTAGACGAAACCAGTCACTCCCATAATTCCATCGTCAATTTTAATAATCTGGGTCTCTATTTATTTTCATGACCTTTTTTGCATTTACTCCCACCTATCTCCACTCGCTGGCACCTTCGAATTGTTTCACCAGTTTCTGTTATTCTTCACAATGCCCAATCAGTAGTGTGTCCCCAGCATTCCATTCCATTCCCGACTCATTTCCTAAACCCACAACACTGCACACACTTCTACTTTTCTTTCTACAATTCCCGCATCACTCTATCCAAAAAGGTATTGAATGGAATATAGAGTTTAGGCCAAAGGCCAAACACTGGCACCTTTGATGAGGTCATTCAGCGCTGGAAAGGAGCTTGAGAGCAGGTAGGCCTGAAAGGTGTAACAGGAGGATAACCTCGCAGTTGCACTACGAAATCATTGTTAGGAGAGGGTGGATACTGGACAGTAAGATGGAAGAAAGATAATAAGAATGAAGGTACGGTAAAAGGAATGAAAGGGGTTGCAGCTAGGGGCCGAAGGGACGCAGCAAAAATGTACCTTTAGTAATGTCTACAGTGCACCCCGTGAAGTGCACTGACGGCACTAACCCCTATGGGGGCAAACAGATATCGTGCAACCACAGAGATGGGACAAAATCCGGTCTCAGACCCACTTTAACACCAACCATTCATTTTCCCGTCTACTGACATCAATTTGTCTTCAAAGGTGCTGCTGACCTTCCCAGTTCTCGGGGTTGTTTTTTAGGTCGAAGTTATTAGCGCTTCTCCCTCTACCAGCTTGGTTACTAATCGCCACTGTATGGTAACTAGAACGATATTCAAGCCAGGCCTGTATATATAGGCCACTAGCCTATTAGCTTATCCGTGTTCGTGTTAGTGTTCAATGTATATTGGGAAAGCAAAAATAGACTTCTGGAAAAAGCAAATGTCCGACTTTGGCTGTTATTTATGTACCTGACTTATTAGACTTGTACTCAGCAGCTGTGATTTTTATATACACACACACACACACACACACACATATATATATATATATATATATATATATATATATTATATATATATATATATATATATATAGAGAGAAGAGAGAGAGAGAGAGAGAGGAGAGAGAGATTTGGGCTTTAGTTTCCATTAAATTATATTTCAATATATTGAAATTAAAAAAAAATAAAGTACCTCAATGAGGTAGTTCGGACCCACTCCATTCCTTCCCTAATTAGAATCTAACGAGATATTTCCCTTTTTATTCTACATTTTTTTTTCACTGCCATTTTTTTAAATGTTTTTCTTAGAGTCCAAAATTGCATGCACACTTCAAACATTCCACACCGTCCGCAACAATTTGTTTTTCGAACGCTCCTCGCAGATTACTTCTACACTTGCTCTCATTTGTTATACGCAAGATCTTTAAGAGTAAAGACATTCTGGCCCCTAAGTTCAGTGCCCGTCCTAAAAAAAAAAATAAATAAAAAAATAAAAAATAAAACACTATATTTCAAGCATTGAAGTTCAGGCTTTTAAAACTCTGGCATCATTCTCAACTGGGCTGTTCAAAGGTTGGCGTTTTTCTCAGATTAATGCTCTAAGAACATGCTAACGTCCGTCTCAAACGCTTACGTTTGTCTTCGATGTCTTTCGGAAACTAGTGACCTATGATTTCATGTTCAAGAAAACACTAACCTTGTCTCAAACGTTTAGCCTGAAAAGTTCATGTTTCTCTCAAACGTTTTTCCCAAAATGCTGAGGTCTCAAATATTTCTCGTAAAAATACTGACGTTTGTCTCTAATTTCTTGCCAAAATTGTCTCAAAGGCTCAGCCTCAAATGAAAATGTTTGCCTCAAATGTTCTATCCATAATAATCTAACGGTGTCTCCTATATTCTTGTAAAACCGCTCGAGTTTATCTGGAATTAAAAATCGAATACGAAGACTTTTTATTTTCATTTTTTCCCAGTTGGGAATATTGACTGCACTGTTCTCTCTTGGTAAATATTGCGCTTCTGCTGGGAGAAAATATACAATAAAATCCGAGAGAGAGAGAGAGAGAGAGAGAGAGAGAGAGAGAGAGAGAGAGAGAGAGAGAGAGAGAGAGAGAGAGAGAGAGAACGGCGTAAGTAATTAACTGAAATATTTAGATTGAAAATTTTCAATTAACTACATTCCACCGTTTTCTCTTGATTAAATGCTTCACTTTACATTCCACCGTTTTCTCTTGAGCTCTCTCTTCCCGACTTTGCCGTATATTTTCCCTATAATACAAAAACTATCAAAAGCGTAGTATTTACCAAGAGAGAAAGATGCAGTCAGTATCCCGAATTGGACGCAAAAATGACAAAACATGAAATGAGCGTTTCCTTATTAAATTATTTATTTAATATACACTTGACAGGTTTTTCAAGAACACGAGACTTCGTTAGATTATTTTGGGTTAGAGCATTTTAGAAGTTTGATTATTTTGGGCTAGAACATTTTAGACAAACAATTCTATTTGAGGTGGAGCCTTTGGGATAATTGAGTAATGATCAGTATAATTATCCCCTCGCCAAAAACGAAGAAAAAAATATAAAATATTAATTCATAAGATGTAAATGTAATGATACAAATCGTAATAATGGAGGAACAAATCCACAGTTATGTACTATATGTACATACTATATTTAAAGGTGAATCTATACAGAAAGCTTTCGGGAATCTGTTCGAACAGTTTCCCGAAAGCTTTCTGTATAGATTCCTCTATTTAAACAGTATGCACGTATACATAACTGCGGATTTGTTCCCCCATTTCTAGACGCATGGTTCTACGAGCATTTTTTAAATCGCAGTGATGCAAATTTCACTATTTAAAACCAAGAAGAAGTAAAACAGAAAACGAGAAGCCATGCAGGTTACGTCCAAATAGTCCCCAATTGCGCGAATTCCTTCATCTAACCGAGGCGTCGTCATTAAGGCAGCGGCGTCGTCCTTGGAGGAGCGGCGAAACTATAACTGGCTTCATCCATCCAGGGCCGACCGATCCGATGCTTTGTTCTTGCGATCAGGTTCATCACTCTGACATTTTCCGAAACTGCCGCGCGTCCGAGAGACGATCTCCTATGTAGCAGCGTATCGTCAAAAATATATATTTATGTCCCCTATTCATATCTGAATCTACCTTTGATCTCTATTTATTTACAAAGTTTGATTTTTCTTCTCGAACGCTCGTGAGTAGGTTTCGTGTTCCCGCGAAGAGTAGCATAATAAAAACAACGCGCCGACCGAATCATTTATACTTTTTCCTATTTCAAATCGTGGAATATAGATACGAATATCAGATTGACACATTTCCCTCCATCTCCAAAGTCTAGAACATTGTTTCTAGTCTCGCTCGGAGTATCATCACTTATTTTTACTCATTTCCTTTCATCACTAAACTCTTAAAATCCATTTCTTCCTCGGTGCCCACGCAGAGTAATGTGAGTTCTTAATTCAGACGCCCCGTCACCGTCTTTTTTCTTAGGCAACCGAGATGGAGTTGGATCTCAGTGTTTGATCTGAATTGAGATAAAAAAAAAGATGTTCTTTAACCCAAAGAACACAGACTTTCGCGTCTCTTATCAGTATGACCTCTTTATTACCAGTTAATTAAGAACCTTTACAGTTTACCCAACGCCGGGTATCCGATTCTAAACTTAGGAAAAACTAATTTTTTTTTTTTTTTTTTCCAGAAAATGGGATCTAGACAATGTCCTCTCATAGAGCTCGCCAAGGTCTGAGTTACCCTGCACAAATGTTACCCCAGAAACAAAAAATCCAGCGATCAATCTTACGACGAACGAAGTGAGTAGAAAAGAATACAGAATTTAGGTCAAAAGCCAAGCGCTGGGACCTACGAGGTCATTCAGCACTGAAACGGAAATTGGCAGAAAAAAGGTTTGAAAGGTGTAACAGGAGGAATACCTCGCAGTTGCCCTTTGAATCTATTGTTAGAAGAAGGGGGAGCGTAAGACGAGAAAGAATGTACAGTAAAAGGAATGAAAGGGGTTGCAGCTAGGGGCCGAGGGGACGCTGCAAAGATCCTTAAGTAATTGCCAACAGTGCACCGCATGACGTGCGCTTACGATATTAACCCTCCAACGACGAACGAAGAGTCAGTCCTACACTTTGTGCAAAGTCTTGAGACTAACAGAGGGGGTTAGTACTAGACTTTGAACGGAGAAATGTTCAACTATACACCCAAACAAAGCTTAAAAGTTAGTAATCAATCTCTTCAGATGAACACGGACCAAGAATGACCTGACTCGTCAGGACATTACTTGCTCATCAGTGAAATTACCAATATGCCCCTAAGCTTCAAATCGGAGTAAATGAATGATAACTTGCAAGATGATCTATCAACAAAGGACAAAATGGTTATATGATTTAAGAAAAATACTGTAAAAAAAATGGAATCGTTTACTGGGATTAATGTTTCCATGAATTTACAATGACAGTATCCGCTTCTCACGCACACATTTCAAAGTTTGAAATGCATAACTGACAGTCAGTCAATTATCGCAGTGCCGATCTCATGAGATGTGATCATCAGAAAATTTCCCTCAAGTATTTATTCTTCCTTTTTTACAACAAACTTCACGGGTTATCAGAATCAGCCGGAGGTTACAAAGGTTATACCCCGGCGATCTCCAAGGACCGAAAAAGCCGAGAGGGACTTCATGCGTCGAATTATGCAAAAGCCGAGTAACGCCTGGATTTCAGTATCTCCCGAAAACAAGGACACTCGGGGATATGATATGATGAAGTGATCTTGACATTTATGAGTCCTTGAAATGCAAGGGCAGTGTGTGTCCTGCCTGTCTGTCTATCTGTCTGTTTATCCATCTCAATCCTGAAGACATTAAAATACGGAAAGCAAAACTTCGCGAATATTTTAGAAAACTGCAAGTCTGGAAGGAATTTATCGGTACGGATTCTCTCTCTCTCTCTCTCTCTCTCTCTCTCTCTCTCTCTCTCTCTCTCTCTCTCTAGAAATTCAAGGCGTGAAATCATCATTGAAACAAATATTTTCGCCTAAAAATGTACAAAATTTGCCCTCCCCACACACAAAAAACAACCGAGTCAGTCTGTTATTGTAGCACTTTCTCTCCTCTCTCTCTCTCTCTCTCTCTCTCTCTCTCTCTCTCTCCCCGGAGATTCACGACGTGGAGTCGACATTGAAACGGAAGGATATCATCAGTTCGATGGCAATTCGTCCTCTCCGGCCTATTGTCAAAAAATAACAGTTCGCTCCGAGACAATGGGTGCCGGGATCTGCGATGCCAAGGCTGGGAGGGAAGGAGGGAGAGATCATCCTACAACCTTCAACTGTAATGAGCTCTTTCTTTCATGGCATTATTTCACATCCCAGATTTATATCGCTATATACTTTTTTTCATTTATTTATTTATTTTTCTTTTGGAAGCGCGACAGACTGATGGCTACTGCACCTTTGGACTCCTCTCTCTCTTCTCTCTCTCTCTCTCTCTCTCTCTCTCTCTCTCTCTCTCTCTCAGTCTGCTAAGTAAAGGACGTTGAGTCGAAAGATCTTGCAGCTACTCCAAGTGTTTCACTTTCCTTCGTGGCTTATACCTTTATTTATGCATTTATCACGTTTCAAAATTTCGTGATTCAGTTGTAAATGTGTGTGTGTGTATGTGTTTGTGTTTGCAGCATACGTATACACATTCATACAAACATACATGCACACGTATATATATATATATATATTATATATATATATATATATATATATATATATATATATATATATATATATGTGTGTGTGTATATATATATGCATATATATATATAATATATATATATATATATATATATATATATACATATTTGTGTAATATATACATATATATGTATATAGACATACATACCTGCGTTTCTTTTGCATATCCACCAAAAAGCAACTTCATTCCAAGAGACAAAGTCGACGTATGAGGTTCATCGAAAGGTTCATTTCCTTAGGCCTACTGAAGTCTTAACTGACGGTTCTTGTTATATGAGATGGTGTTGAAAAAAAAACAATAACAATTTTGTGGTTTCCGATATCTAGGTCACCGACACATACAATCGCTTTCAGGTGTTCACTTAATTAATTCTCTCTCTCTCTCTCTCTCTCTCTCTCTCTCGTCTCTCTCTCCTCTCATCTCTCTCTCTCTCTCTCTCTCTCTCCGTAGCCTAAATGGGATCAGCTTTTTGAGATTATTCGCCCCTTTGAAATCTACAATATATGTGTGTGTGTATGTATGTATATATATATATATATATATATATATATATATATATATATATATATTTGTGTGTGTGCGTGCGCGTGTGTGCGTGCGCGTGTGTGCGCGCGCACGTGTAATTGCAAAAGCGAGCGTATCTGGTAATGCGGTTTAGAGGAATTATCAGCCTGTAATTCAAAATGATCACTCGTAAATTTGGTTCATGTGAGCTCTTAATTCAGCAATGGGACCAACGGCTTTACTTGACTTCCGAACCACGTCAAGAGTGAACTTATATCACCAGAAATACACATCTCTGACTCCTCAATGGAATGCCCGGGAATCGAACATGCGGCCACCGAGGTGGTAGGCCAAGTCCATACCGATCACGCCACTGAGGTGCTATCGCTGCTATCTGTATGACATTTTTGGAATATCGAACAATCCGTTTTCCCACCCGATTCCGATCATTGCTTTGAATGATAAGATCGGCAGAATTCTATGATAATTCTTAACCGACCTTACCTAGACAACCCTAACCTGACCTCGGCGATCTGACAAACACAAGTAGAAATTGCGTCGAAGGTTCTTCGGCACAATCAGGTTTTGTATAACGTACAATGCTTTTAAAAATTCTTGAATGATGTGCTGCAGTATGAAACTCTCAGCTACGATCGGGTTGCGCTCAGTTGCTCCCCAGATGCGGTCAAGTGAAGACGTGTCAGAGACGCCTCCGGAATCGGACGTGGCGGTGCCAGACGCACGATTATGGCTACCCTTAGCCTCAGATAAAATAAAAACTAGTGAGGATAGAGGGCTGCACGTTGGCGTGTTTATTGATTGGAGGGTGGATGACCAACATACCAATTTGCAGCCCTCTAGCCTCAGTAGTTTTTAAGATCTGAGGGCGGACAGGAAAAAAGCGGACGGACAGAGACAGCCGTCTCAAAACTCTTCTTTTACGGAAAATTAAAAGTCATAATTTTGGCAGAGAATCAATTTCTCCGTAACCTTTCATTTCCTAGAGAAGTAATAAAGAAATGCTCCTGATGATGAGATGGAGAGAAACAACAAAAAGAAAAGATTAATTACGGGGTCTTTGAAAAAATAGAACCATGAATCTAATTCAAAATACCAGCATTTATGAATATTAAAGATTTTTTTATTTTAAAGCTGCCAAATTTTTTTTTGAAAGCTAGCAATCTAGCAATCACCATCGTTGCCCTTGCTGAGAGAGTATATATATATATATATATATATATATATATATATATATATATATATATATATATATATATATGTATGTATGTATGTATGTATGTATAAAATTCTCATAATAAGGATGGAGATAAAAAACAAAGCCTTAGTGCAGTCGATTTTTTTTTCTATTTTTACTTCTGTCACCCGACAGCAGTTCATACTAATGGGTGGTCCGGAAGTCTTGTTACCCCTAACAAAAAGTACCAACAATAGAGGTACAAGTATTGCAATAATGCAAAATACATATCCTGGATTCAGTTTCTTCACTGTAAGAATAAAAGAACGACATAGGAACACTGAAACAATAGAAGAACAAGTAATATAGTAATAAGTAATAGAGAAGATGTACTGGATTCAGTTTATTTGCTTTCAGCCATCTGAAATAAAAAAAAGACTAAACAATATTAGGACAAAAAATCGTGACAATCAAAATAATATTTAGGGGTATCGAGAATAAACTGAACCCAGGATATGTATTTTGTATCACTGCAAAACTTGTACCTCTATTGTTGGTACTTTTTGGTAGGGGTAACAAGACTTCCGGACCACCCTGTACTGTAACAACGAAGCAAATTTACGGAGAATTTTATTATCAAAGGAAGACGGATATTATTTCCACGGGTGGCAAAGACTGCTCTCTCATTTCCAGCCACACTGACATGCACAGGACGCCAATAAAACTCTAAATCTCTGCCTCGGTTTTTCATTTGATGTAACGACTCTCATATTTCTTGCGCTATGCGATGAGGTGGACTGGAACGATCCATTGCCTACAACCACAGAGTCAGAGATGACTATGGCTCCCACTTGCGTGTAACAGTTCTTCAAAGCTATTAAAACCCGCAAAGCTTTCTGCAGTACCTATTCATGTTTGAATGAGCAATCTCCCATTTAGCGTAAAATCTGGAAAAACGACTCCAAATGTGATGACAGTAGAAATTTTCAGCCTTCATTAAAAACTTAAACTGGCTACTTAAGGCATTCCCCTTACTTTAACAATATGGAATGCACATTCTAATTAGGCATACCATAGTTCCGATCTTCAAATACACAGCGACATTCCACTTATAGAATCTTCCATGGAACAACACAAAGTATTTCTAGGGATTCCTGGACTGAAAACTGTATGTGCACATGGTTTTTTGGTATCTGGGATGATAACTATTGAAAACAAAAATCTTGAGATCTGTGAAGATCTGTGAAGAATGAATTGCACTTCTATCGCATGTGGTCACAGCACTGAATCGCTGGTGAAATTAACAAGTGAGTTTCCCTATCATTTTTCTTACCGTGACCCAAACTGCAACTGATTTTGTTTTCCAATTATATCATGAAATCGAAATCTAATTTCAACTCACGCTCAGACTGTTTAACTTAACATCGGCAACTGGCTCTTTTTTTATATATATAGAATTTTATAGTGAGTTAGGTAACATATGCAGGATGCCAAAGGTAGCGGAGAAAGGCAGCATTCGTTGATTTATGAGTTATACGGGATTGGATATGCTACCTGGGAGCTGGTTTCCTTTTTAACTGACCACCGGTGCGAGAGATTGTTTACGACCCAACACAATTTATAAGTTTGCTGAAGAAATCCACAGCTTCACCTACGGGAGAAAGTTTTCCGAGTTAATTTCTAAGACTATGAGGTTCCTCAACAGAGACCCACTGGCTCTAGCCAAAACCCAAAAAGGGTTATCTTAGTTCCGCTGTTTCGATGAAATTTGGAAAGTGGTCACTTACGCATTGTCTATTATTTCCCCTCCCCCCCCCCAAAAAAAAGGTCTTAGTAACTCTCTGGGATACTCTATGCTAGAAAGGGAACCTGTTTATATATGAAAGCGTGTTGGCACTCCTGTATTCAGGAGAGCAAGCTCCGTTTCGTCAATGAAGGGGTCTGATCATACACCAGATAACGGTTAACCGTTGTCTGCGACATTAAGATAAAAAAATGGAAACACGTCATTTAAAAAAAAACTAGTGACGTCAAGAGAGATATTAAAATTAACAGTCAAAGCAAGAAATAGTTCGTTATGTACAACTATACGACGATGGACAAACTTACAGTTTTAAAGACCAGCAGGATATTTGTAACGCGGTTCCAAGTGGGGAATTACCTCATTGAGAGCCCCCGCCCCCCACACCTGCAACCCCCTTATTGGATCCGGTCATTATTTGCAATACCAATTGGAAGTAATAATATCAATTTGACTTCGGAATTAGATACGAAGTGCTCGATGAAGTTAAAATCGCGCCTCACATCG
>NC_087208.1:25662327-25684827 GCF_015104395.2 Macrobrachium nipponense
ACGTCACATAAAATATACAAACAGTGAATCAAACCAATTTCATTTTTTCATCTTTCATTCATATTCAACATCCATATTTACTTCCCTAAAGGAGAGTTAGATCAACAGTCCCATCACATCTTTCGACCTTGGCCTTTAAATAGGCTCGAGTCTTCCCAATGTTTTGTACACACCCTTCTACGCCTAGTATATGATGACTCGCCTCTTCTCTCATCCCACCAATATCATTTCTGTTCACTCCCAATCATCATCAACATCATCATCAGCGCCTCCAACGCCAGATGAATCAACTCCTTCCGTTCTTCTCCGTCTACATAACATTCAGTACTACATCTTTCTGGCTACTATTTACCTTCATTGCCTTGCCTTACTCACACTCACTCTCCTTTTGCCATTCGTTTCTGCAATTTCTCTTCCTTATTCCGTGCATTATCATCTCCAAATATCAACCATTCCACGCTCCTTCATAACTCATACTCCTCCGATTCTAGCACCATCGCATCCCTACAGAAATCAAAACGTTTTTACTTAGGCAACATATACTTGCCTCAGACCCATTTTCTACGCCAAACCAATCACTCTTCCCTCTGCCCATTCAAGCACACTCTTTGCTTCCCTCACGACAGCTTTTTATCACTCATCATCGACATGTTGCCGAAGTGCCTTTGAACGAGAGCGCCACTGTACACTTAGGAAGCCTTTATTCAGATCTATGAAGGAGCAGCTGCTGTTAGGGAATGGGACAGTGACTGTCTTTGTGTTTTTCCGAACAACTAACCGTGAGTTCCCCCCAGAGGAAGCAACGACATGAGTTGATCTGTTGTGTAAATGCGTATCTATTTCAGGAGGTGAGGGATTGCAAGTGTCACGAAACACACACCCATTCCCTCTGCACGCCGAGGACTTCAGTTCCAAACCTGGCATTGTTATTATCATTATTATTATTATTATTATTAAATTGCTGAGCACACTTCTTTAAAGAACGTGAACAAACGTTGCAGAGTCTGTAATGGCATTTAATACGTTTCAGGTATATTTTACGGCTCGTCTTTTAATTGTGGAAACTCCCAATAAATTAATTAAACATGACTGTGGTTCAATTCCCTTGACAAACCTCGACAGGCGGATCCCTAAAATTATTCCTCCCTCTTACTCATTCGGAAAGAAATTCGGGTTAATTTGAGTAGAAAAAAAAACTCGATAACGGTCCAAATTAGAAAGTACTATCTGACTACTGCAAAAGGAAAGCAAATTCCGAAGACAAAGACAGAAATATCCAACTACTGAATTACAGACAGGCCTGAATAACGGCCAAAATTAGAGACGAATATCAAATTTACGAGGGAAAAAGTGTAGTCTGTTTGTTTGTATGGTGTTTTTATGTTGCGTGGTATCAGTGGTTATTCAGCAACGGGACCAACGGCTTTACGTGACTTCCAAACCACGTCAAGAGTGAAGAACCTCTATCACCAGAAGTACACATCTCTCACCCCTCAATGGAATGCCCGAGAATCGAATTCGCGCCAACACCATACCGACCACGCCACTGAGGCACCAAAACGAAAAAAATGCGTGGTTAATGAATGCGTAAAATTTCAGTGAATGACTGACTGGCTTCATAGACAGTTACTGCCTCGATGCGCGTGGAACTTGACGATGGAAAATCCGGACAGCGACAGAAAGTAGTGTTCCAGTTACTTCACTCTATGAAATGCCAGTGAATGAAATCATGAAGTCATGAAAAACAGACGACCGAAGCCCCAACTCACCCAAAAACCCAAGCGACCAAAACGATCAAAGGAGTCCATGAATTCGGACACCTGCAAATCCCTTCTAGAACCAGAAACTCCTGCACCCTGTACAGGCCCGTATCTAGAGTTTTTTATGGGGGCTGAGTGGTTTTTTCCAAAACTGGACCCTTTCTTCTATGAATGTCATTGCATATATAGGTATATACAAGATGAAATACTTGAAAATGTTATTTTAGTTATATTAAGAAATTGGGTATGCGGTCTTTCTACCCGATTAGATGTTACTCAAAGGACTGACTTTGGTTAACAGAATTCTACTTATAATATTGACAGTTTGCACTGATATTCAAGAATATTTCTTCAGTTTTATTGATTGATTCATTTACTATGTTAACAATAACATGCATATTACTTTATTTGTTATGTTATACACTTTGACTTGACAAAAAACAATAATTATTTATTACTTTGTGAGTACAGTTCAATGAAGGATAGCCACAGAAAATATGGACTTCCAGAATTTTTTTTTTTTGGGGGGGGACCTCCCAGCCCCGCCCCTCCCTCTGTACGGGCCTGTGACACATGAGCAAGAGGTCCTGCAAGAGGCGGACTTTTAAAACTCAGAAAGTCCGGAAGACCAAAACGGTTAATAAAGTCCATGAAGTCGGGCGTTCGCTTCAGGAAGTCACATCGTTCCATGACACCAGAGAGTCCTTCACTAGAAGCGTCGTGATTGATCAGGAGAGATACAAAGGGTAATTGCTTGCTGAGGGAAAAAATGGAACAAGGGTCATTGGAAATCACGACCCTTCACACCACTCGAAATTTGAAGACATCGCCTCTCGCTTCACAGAAATTAGTTTCAGTCCTTACTGGGACTGGGTAAGGATTTTTCGTTTTCTGTACAAGAAAACTATTGTGCCGGCTTTGTCTGTCCGTCCGCACTCAGATCTTGAAAACGACTGAGGTTAGAGGGCTGCAAACTGGTATGTAGATCACCCACACTTCAATCACCAAACACAACGAATTGCAGCCCTCTAGCATCAGTGGCTTTTATTTTATTCAAGGTTAAAATTAGCCATAATCGTAGGTCTGACAGCGCTATACGTACCAACATCATAGGCCACCACCGGACCGTGGCTGAGTTTCATGGGACGTGGTTGCGGCCACCACCAGACAGAAAACGCGATTGCGCATTTTCCATTTGTTCTCTCTCTCTCTCTCTCTCTCTCTCTCTCTCTCTCTCTCTCTCTCTTTATCTTTTTTTTTTTTTTTACAAAGGAACGTTTCCGAGAAAGGGGGGGGGGGGGGGGGGGGGGGGGGGGGGCGGGGGGCTTAAGGGAAAGTCCCGACAACATTCGCTGTTGCTTACACGCTATAAATGACGAAAGGTATCTGGGCGCCACTAATGTTTTACTAAGGTGATCGATGTTACTTAAAAACCATCTCGGTTGGTTCAGAGAGTTCAGAGAGCCACACCAGGCACACTACCACACGTACAGATCATCTTTCTTACTCGTAAAGGCCCTTGCTGGCATAAGGCCAGCTCCATCTAAACCAACCGGCCAACCAGTTACAGAAGCGTTAGTAACACTGGGCATAAACTTTTACTTCACGGGATAAAATTATTCAGAAAAGGTTGAAACTGATCATACAACTGGGTAAAAGAAACTTCATAAAACTAGCTGAAACTAATCATACAATTAACTATAACTGATCATAGAATTGGCTAAAACTCGTCATAATACTGGCTAGAACTGTTCATAGAGCTAGCTAAAACTGGTCATAATACTGGCAAAAGCTGTTCTCAGAATTGAGTAAAACTGATCACTGTATAAAACTAGTCATAGAAATAGCTGAGATTGAGACTAAAACTGGCACAAATAGATCGTAAAATTGGTTATGATCATACAATTGCAAGGAAATGGTTTATAAGTCAAAGCAAACAAAAAATGAAACATAATGAAAGTTCTCTGGAATCTATTAAAAAAAAAACGCTTAGGAAAACCGATACGCAGATGGCTGAGGTAGCCTCACTTTCTGGCATTTCATTTCACTCTCCCGAACGATGCCCGAAGGTGGAACCTTTTTTTTACAGACATCGAAGAAAAAACTAAACAGCATTAGTGGTAGTAACGTTGGTATTATAGTAGTTATAGACTACCAGCAATTCCTTCTAATCGCCTTCAGTAATAACTGACAACAACGGATCGTACATTGAGAGGAGGGCCTTTTTTTTCTCTCCTTCCAGGAAATAATAGGGAACAATTAACAAACACACAGACGAACAGAGAAATTTTATAAAATCATGAATATGTAAGTAAACGCATAATGATATTTTTTCATCTGTATAAATACTCTTGTGTGTATATATATATATATATATATATATATATATATATATAGTATATATATATATAATATATATATATAGAAAAGAGAGAGAGAGAGAGAGAGAGAGAGAGAGAGAGAGAGAGAGTAGAGAGAGGTGGTTCAAGTTATACAAGACCACGCCGAATGAATGAAGTAAGTGAAAACAGCGATCAGCATATGGAATGTTCGTTGGCCGACGTCGAACAGCTAAACAAAAAGGAGGAAAAATTATTCTAGCGACTTGCCCTCGGCCGAACACAAATGGGACTCGTTCCATTTCTCTCTCTCTCTCTCTCTCTCTCTCTCTCTCTCTGAGCGGAGTACTATATCCACTCTCACTTTCCGTAGCGTCCAGGGTTCGTCCCTTGTTGGTTGTTTTCATTGTGGGACCAAAGGGACGTACGACCTTCATTTACATTCTGGTCATGATCTTTATTTTTTTTTCTATTTTTATTTATTATTTTTTATTTATTCATTTTTTTTTTTTTTTTTTTTGCTTTTGGCTGCTGTGGTCGGCGATCGTTCGATGGTACTTGCCTGTTTTTGGTGCTGCGGTTGCGCCGTTAACACTCGTCTAAATATATAACTGTGCGTATAAGTATTCTTGTCTAGTTTCATACAGATATATATATATATATATATATATATATATATATATATATATATATATATATATATCTGTGTGTGTGTATATATAAACCGCATACTAATATATAATTTGAATATATACGTCATCTACATAAACGCATGGTACGCATGAACTCCGCACACTATAAAAAATAACTACAAAAACAGAGGCCTTTTGTTTTCAAGGAAGACAATGCAAGCATCTTCATCTCTGATATAATCATCTCCCGTTGCTGCTTTAGAATGAAGTTAGCCTAAATACTTCTGAACCACTTTAGGGATAACGCCTAGTGCACTGCAATAATCAACATACAAACATCTTGCGTTCACTCACCGGGTTACTGCTGAGAACTTTGCTGACGCTTTGACTAGAAGGTTTTCGTTGAATAGATTCATTTTCTGAGGATGTGGGAACTGCTATTATAGTGTGGTCTCCTGAATCTCTCTTTTACTCTGCCCATCTACCCACCTACCTGCATATTATCATGTATGTGTGTGTGGGTGTGTGTGTGTTCAAGTGGAAGGCGTGTATATAGACGCTCGGTACTTTTTTTGTTTTCCTTAAACTGTCTGCTACATCTGCGGACAGTTTGCCACTTACGCAATCATGAGAATTAAAATAATCCACGTACACGAGGAATTACTCAGCTAATTTTATAATTCACCACAATCAAGGGAGGACGCACTTTTGGTGCGTGAGAGACAGACAGGCAGACAGACACAGACTTCTCTCTCTAACTGGAATTTTAATTTCACTTTCAGACCAATTCGGTGTCCTTCGGAGCCCGCGTGACCTTCGGGGTCCTTCTGCCCTGCGGGACTTACGGATATCTTTACTCCTTGCAGAGAACCTTTGAATGGTGGGCGGGGTCCTTCATCGCCTGAGGCAGATTGGTTTGAGGTGGCCGAGTTGGGAGTTTGGGAGTTTAGGAGTTTTGGGACCACAGACAGAGTGACCAACGTGGGGATCCCAGAAAGGGCAAAGGCGAGATCCAATCATTATTGTCCCCATACTGAGTAGGGAAGGACTCCGTTAGACTGGCCACTCAGTGGCCATGGTTACAGACTGGCCACCTCAGGAGAATGGATGAGGAAAGTTGAAAGACCTCGTCTGAGTTCCTCCTTCGACTCTTCTGAGTAATGTGATCGACATCTATGGAAAACGAATGACTTTTTTCCGCGCACACCGAGTCTATTAATACTTGACGCAGCTATTGCAATAGCAGTACTTCATATTTGGAAAAAGAGATCTACGTATATCATATAATGATACTATAGATTGTAATGACTACGTGCAATTAAAGGTTTGTATGTAACTCTGAGCGTTAGACTTCTTATTTTACAAGAAGTCGACTTAACTTCTCGACTTCTTATTTCACAAGAAGTCGACTGAAATTCTCAATAATTGTCTTTTTAATCTGCAACAACATTCCATTTTTCGTAGGTACAAGTAGTAGTAGTAGTAATAATAATAATAATAATAATAATAACTTCGTTTAAATAGTTGCATTGTCAGCCAAGCAATGCTAACCATCCACCACCACCCAAGGCCAGGCCACTATAATTGAAATCCTCAGTCCAAAACTAACCATATCATCTTGTGGTTTCACTAATGTGAACATTCCTGCTGATTAAGCAGTTATTTCTCAACAGTGAATAATTGCTGATTCCAGAGGTATAATATAAAGTGCCTGCGATATTATTCTCTTATTTTTTCTCGTAACTTCCTGCTTGAGATTATTGTCGTTTCCTCTCAGCAGTCACGTGATGACACTTATTGGTCAATTTGTCAACGAATCAGATGACAATGCATCCTGTCACCTCTCATTAGGCACCGGATGTTGTCACCTGTATTCGTCACCTGTCTGCCTAATCACTTAGGGTGCGAGGCTAACTCCTCCCTCCCATCTCTCCCTCCATAATTTTATACACACACACACACACACACACACACACATATATATATATATATATATATATATATATATATATATATATGTATATATATATATATGTATATATATGTATGTATGTATGTATGTATGTGGGTGTGTTATGCTACTAAGATAACCGTAAGATTACACAATTGTCCAAAAGTTCCTGCGAAGATTTCTGATTGATATTTTGGTCTGTAATTTCTGCCTCTCCCCCACCCCTTCCTCTCTCTCTCTCTCTCTCTCTCTCTCTCTCTCTCTCTCTCTCTCTCTCTCTCTCTCTTCTCTTTCAGTTAGATTCCTAACGCGGCACGAAACAAAATGGTTTGAGACGATCGACGCATATTGCTGCGTTCTGTACTAACGCTTGCATTTCAAAACTTGTGATTCTTACCCCTTAATCATTTCATACAAAATACCAGTTAAAAGTTCCTTGAAAAACCTTCATCCCGAACCATTAAAATATACAGAATCAGAGCAAAATAAAAATAACCAAAATTAATCATCACCGGAAAGAGATATTTTCTCTTTTTCCCAAATGATGACCGTTTATTTCTGGAGGGAGGGAACGCTCCCAAACAACAAAGCAGACCAACCTCTCGTTTCAAGTTCTCATTCGGCTCCTCATAAGGAGAAGGAGACATCAAATTGTAATTTCATCGTTCAGCGGAAGTAGAGCGAGGCGATGGAAAGAAATTAAATCGTTATTTGATCGCCAAAAGGAAAAAGAAAAGGAAGGTTAAGTGGTTAACGAATGAGGAAGCGATACAGAAAGAGAATACGGAAACGAACGAAATGGAAAGGGAGCGTTCTGTTTTTTTTTATACTTAATTTTTTTATGTCAACTTTCAAGGGTAAGAAAAACAAAAGAAATGTATAAACGAGGAAGGAAAACTAGAACAAAAGAAAGCAAAATGGGTGGATGCAAATATTTGGGTGCCAACTCAAAAAAAGTTAAAAAAGAAAAAGAAGTCAGGTTCAGGTCGTGACAGGAAGAAACTATATTTTGCGCAGTGCAAATATATTATTTCGATGAACACATTTGAACTGAAAGACCAGACGACCTTCTGCCTGGTACAGATGCATTAAGTAAATTCGTTTATGACGTGGAGACGTGAATAGTAAAGATCTCTGGCCAAACTGGAAATAAAATAATGCTATGATCAAATAGACCTGACCTGATAAATGCGCGACGCTCAAACAAGGAAGACGTTAAGGGCGGTATTTATTCAATAAAGTATTTTCCTCTTACTCTTTCAACGGGCAAAGAAGGGAGTGTTAGTAGGAAACCAGAGTTTGTTGTAAATTTGTGATGTGTACCGTGTTTGTGTATGAGAGAGAGAGAGAGAGAGAGAGAGAGAGAGAGAGAGAGAGAGAGAGAGAGAGAGAGAGAGAGAGAGAGCTAAAGGAGTCAAGTCAGTTGACTTTTCTATAAACTAAATGGTATAACAGTATATAGTATAGCAATGAATGTTCTATAACGATATAAAAAAAAGCAATGGAAATCCACGGGTTTGGATTTATTGTTCACCTTGATGCAATCTACTCAGACACCAAATACATTCACTAAGACTAATAAATATTTACTCTGTGACGTTTGGATTGGAGTGACAAACAAACCTCCAAGAGCTAAACAGAACACGAATAAGAGAAAAAAAAAGGCTGCAACAATTGACGAATTAGTTGCGTAGCTTGTGGCCAAAGAAAAACGAAAGGCAGACAAACACAGACACAAATAAAAGGAGGTAAAATGTTACCAAAGGATAGAACGGAATGCTTTGAGAGAGAATGGAAAAAGTATATCATAGTTTAACCAGACCACCGAGCTGATCAACACCTCTCCTAGGGCTGGCCCGAAGGTTTAGATATTTTTATGTGGCTAGGAACCAATTGATTACCTAGCAACGGGACCTACAACTTTTCGTGGGATCCGAACCACACTATATCGAAAAATTTACTTCTAATCACCAGGAACAATTTCCTCTGATTCCACGTTGGCAGTGTGGGGAGTCGAACTCGGGACTACCGAATCGGTAGGAGAGCACGTAAACCACTCGTCCAACGAGGAACTTGGAGAGAATGGCGGCCGATAGGTTAATGCAAAGACCAAATCCGGAAATTTTCAGAAGAAAGAAGAGAGGAAGACCGAGAAAGACCTGCACTGTTGGACAGGAAAGGCCTCAGTAATCAGGAGGAGCGTCAGTGACTGACACATTGATGGTGCAGTTTGTGTGAGCGGTCCAGCGAGATGATGATGAGCCTTCTATGGAGGTGTGTGAAGAAGGGAATGTGGAAGTTGACTGTACATGGGGTTCATCCACAATTAAGTATTATATGGTGAATGTGTGCTAGTGATTAGTATCTTGTATTTTATCTGGTACCACCATGGTTAAATGAAACAGGTTAGTATTGGAGACACACACGCACACACAGATATATAGGTGTGTGTGTGTGTGTATATAGATACATATATATATATATATATATATATATATATATATATATATATATATATATATATATATATATATATATTTCTGTGTGTGTGTATATACTATATATATATATAATGTTTAATAAATAATTATGATAAAAAGTCATTCTAAATGGCTGCATTTAAAAGCATAAAGATTTACATTACATCATCGTCCATAGTGGAAGAAAAAAAAAAGGGGGCGGGGGCAGAAAAAGGGAGAAACAGACAGATAAAGAAAAGGCGTGAGAGTGTGGAGAAAAAAAAAAAAAAAAGTCTTTCATAAAAGGTGAGAGGTGAATGGGGAAGTGTCTGTCTGAGCGTTTCACAGGTGTCAATCATGAAGAGAGGTAATTGCAGGTGAAGGCAAGCAGCGACGATAGGGAACAGGGATGAAAAGACCAAAAAAAAAAAAAAAAAAAATTTTAATAAAAAAATACAAAACGCTCCCGGGGAACGGGAGCGTTCGTTTCCGTCCGTCCCCTCCTGAGGCTCTTTCGGTTTACGAAAAGGCCTCCAGGGAGTTAACTGGACTTTTAAAGTCAGTCGTGTTTTGATTAACGGAAGTGGTCACGAGAACGAAACTTCGATTGCTTTTTCTCATTTCTCTCTTTTCCATAATCTCTTTTCTGCGTTAAGTTTAGCCGCAATCTCTTCTCTCAAAGAAGTCATGGATTCCTGAGCAGTTTTTCAAAGATTTTCTTTGCTGTGAAATACCCAGTACGATCAGCCTTCCCCCTCATCGTAGACTTATACAAGTACATATAAACACACTGCATTGTAGACTTATAAAAGTATATGAACACACTGAAAACCATGTAACTATTGACCTTTTATCAATTACAAAATTCCCCTTCGATAACATACCCGCAGTAGCGCAAATTATTAGATATTAACCGACATTTGTAGCTAAATGTTTGTCTGTATCTTGTTTAAGTATATAGACTTTTGTATACTGTTACCAATCATGGTACAATCAAAGATCCCAGGCACGACATACTTCTCTTTGTGTTTTGTGTTCTTATATAACAACAGTTCTCAAGGCTTGGGGTTACAAACGACGCTGTTGCTTTAGATACTTGGCGATGCAACCATCGCAGATCAGCAAGAATGCTTTGGTGGAAATTCACTTGTCCTGAGGGAACATTACTATATACATACATACATATATACATATACATACTTACAAATATATATATCTATATATATATATATATATATATATATAAACACAGAGAGAGAGAGAGAATACATACATATATATATATATATATATATATATATATATATATATATATATATATATCATATATATCAATAGGGATAGGGAGAGGGAGAGAGAGAGAGAGAGAGAGAGAGAGAGTACTTGGCCAAGAAGAACGTGAAACATCGGAGTGTGAGATCTGCCGCCTTTTTGCTCGAAGGTATTTCCAAGAAAAAAAAAACGTAATCAGTTCATATTTTATATCAAGTTGTTAATCTCGTGCTGAAATGTATACATATACCGACGCACACACGTATGCGTGTGTGTGTATGACTGTTTGAATCTACTTTTGTGTTTCTATGTGTATACTAGCCATATATTAGTTCAAATACATAATTTTGCATTCCATGAGCTTTTCACATAAAGGCCCGTACCTAATCTGAGCAACGCACCAGCAGTGTGACATTCGCTGAAAATCATTTGATAAACGAAAGGCGATTCAATTCTATGGAATCATCTCATTCGTAAACGTGGTTATGCTGCCCCAATTTCATTATAAGACAACTCATCCCTGAATGTTTTTATAATACCTCTATTGTGGATCATGACAACTCTCTCTCTCTCTCTCTTTTATAATGTAGTTCCATCTCTAGCAAAATATGAAAGCCAATCTCCATCAGATCTTCCTACTCGACCAGCTTCACATTTCAGCGCCTCGGAATTATCAAACGATGACGATTTTTTTTATTATTTTTGTTTTTTTGGAGGCCATTAAACACCGTCCTACACTTATTGCACAAGTGGTACACGGCTCTCTCTCTCTCTCTCTCTCTCTCTCTCTCTCTCTCTCATACCGCATGTACCGTTGTTGTAACAGCCAGGGGATAGCAATAAAGATGCTGAGCGGCGCTGCAAGTCAAAGATTGAAATGGCAGAGGGGTTCAAAGGGTGAACCATACAGTATATGAAACGCTTTCTATTAATGCTATATTATGCGGTCATCACTAAGATTTAAATGATGTCATTTTTCTTCATTGGCGCATCGTTAATACGTTGTGCTGACAACGACGGATATCGACGAATATAGAATATCTGTCAAAGGCCAAGGCCTGGGACCTATGAGGTCATTCGGCGCTGAAATGGAAATCGACAGTAAAAGGAACGAAAGTGGTTGCAGCTAGGAGCCGAGGGGACCCTGAAAAGAACCTCAAGTAATGCCTACAGTGTACCGCATGAGGCGCACAGACGGCACTACACCACCACCCCTAACGGAGCAGACCCTAATTGGGGCTTGACACAAATTCAGAAAATAATTAATAACCTAATAACTGTTCTGTCATCAACTGTGTTGACTTGCGTAAATAAACCTGAACCAAGTAAAACGGCCTAATTAGCATATAACACGAATTTCTTGATTCCCAAGTCTTCTTGTGTGTGCTCAGCTTCTCCGGACCCGTTCCACGAGACGTGTGAACATGTCCCTGACGTAGGCAGTGACTGACGTCCCAGGTGGGTCAACGTCAGGTAAGGAAGGGCGTGCAGCCAGCAACCTCATCCTAAAAGTACTTGCTGAGAATTCTGATGTTAACATTCTTAGTAGTCAATAGTCAACCCTGTACATATATATTATACAGATATATATATATATTATTATTATATATATATTTATACAATTAATTATTATATAGATATCTATAATATATATATAATTATATATATATATTCATACTATCGCATTTTATACTTTATAGAAACATTATTTAATATATAATACATTTATATATAAACCTATCGTATATACTATATATATATTTATTATCTTATACATATATATATGTATATATATATATATATATATATATATATATATATATATATATATATATAGACGAATATACAAACATGCATATATCATACATTATGTAAACAGAGCCAGTTACATACTAAGAAGACACCTCGTACAATACATTATAATTCAGTGGAAACACCCACCCAGCAACAAATGTCGATCGGTACACAACACACTCTCATCCCGAAGCTGCTTGAAATTTGTACCCAGTAATGAAAACCAAACAGAGTTCCTGTCTTATTCCGCCCACCTTGGCTGTTTCTGACCCCAATCAAGATACATCAACGGAGAGTGAAAGGTTGTGGGAGGATGATGGAGATGCTGATAAATATGATGGTTCAAGCGATGATAGTGGGAGTGGGGGTTCCTGAGAGAGAGAGAGAGAGAGAGAGAGAGAGAGAGAGAGAGAGAGAGAGAGAGAGAGAGAGAGAGAGAGAGAGTAATCCTATGGAAAAGGCCACAGAGGATAAGAACGGTATGGTGCACCACAGTGGAGTTGCATATTAGCCGTGTTTTTAAATCAAGGTTACAAAAAAAAAAAAAAAAAAAACTTGCAGTCAATGAAAACGAAGGACAAATTAAATCATTTTCGACAGAATTCTAGAAAATAATGTAATTTCTTACGAGTGCGAATAAATAATAATAATAATACTAATAATAATAATAATAATAATAATAATAATAATAATAATAATAATAACAATGTGGCGCCGTGGCAGAGTGGGTTAGGTCGTCAATAGACTGGTTAAGCAACATTGGGGCTGGTCAGTCGTTGGATGGGTGACAAAAAAAAAAATAATAATAATAAAAGGAACTATAATCACTATTATAAAGGTATTCAAACAAAATACCCTTGCAAGAATACTGCTGGAAAATAAAGCACACAGTAAATATGATGATGATTTGATAATTAAATTAAAACAGAATAATGAGAATAATTGACAATGACAACAGGACAACCAAAGACTCATCAATCACCTGAGATGACGTCAAACCATCTCAACCTACTTACCAACGAAGAGATCTAAGGTCAAACAATTGAAAAATAAAATCCTGCCGTTCTAGATAAAGCAGA
This sequence comes from Macrobrachium nipponense, assembly GCF_015104395.2. NCBI lineage: Eukaryota > Metazoa > Arthropoda > Malacostraca > Decapoda > Palaemonidae > Macrobrachium > Macrobrachium nipponense. The sequence goes on from NC_087208.1 coordinate 25,675,614, forward strand.
ACAGAAGACTTAAAAACTAAGAATATCTCCCGATCCTACCTTACCGAAGAAGTGATAATCCATTCATTAATAAAAAGAACATTTTTTTTTTCTCTCTCTCTTTCTAACGAACCACTATATCCAAACACCTCGACCACATGGAAGGAGGAAGGAGAAGGAAACGAAATACATCCTTAGTGTGACCGCGAAAGGAGGGGAAACATTTCACCGCTAAATACAGGAGGAGGAGGAGGAGTGATCGCTAAACTCATGACACACACCATAGGCGCCCACATGTTACCGCTAGGAAGATCGGCTCCCGACTGAGAGAGTTCTGGAGGGAGAGACCTCCTCCTCTCTCGCCGCTTGGAAGCGAGTGAGAGAGAGAATTTGGGTACCGACTTTTTTCTCTCTCTCTCTCTCTCTCTCTCTCTCTCTCTCTCTCTCTCTCTTTATCGGTTTCGGATGGGGTAGGTGTAGCAAAGGGGGAGAAAGAAGAAGAGCAAGAGTTAGATGATGGATGACTAAAAAATATATCAAATTAAAAAAAAATAAAATAAAACAATGGATAAAAATACATCATAAATAGTAGAAAACGAGAGTTGGTATTTGACAACAACAAAAGGACTAAGGTTTCGAGGTTACAATAACATTTCTGAAGCGATTGGGATACCAGTTATATACAGACTATGACGACTGGAATCCCTGTATTTGGGATACCAATAACAAAAAGACTAAGGGTTTTGGTGTACCAATAGCAAAAAGATTGAGGCCTTTGGGCTACCAATAACAGAAAGATTTAGGCGTTTGGGTACCAATAACAAAAAGCCTAAGGCATTGAGGTACCAATAACAAAATGACCAAGGCATTTGGGGGTACCAATAATAAAAAGACTGAGGCATTTGGGGTACCAATAACAAAAAGATTAAGGGGTTGGGGTACCAATAACAAAATGACCAAGGCATTTGGGGTACCAATAACAAAATGACTAAGGCATTTGGGGTACCAATAACAAAAAGATTAAGGGGTTGGGGTACTAAAAACAAAATGACCAAGGCATTTGGGGTACCAATAATTAAAAGACTGAGGCATTTGGGGTACCAATAACAAAAAGACTAAGGGGTTTGGTATACCAATAACAAAAAGACTAAGGGGTTTGTATACCAATAGCAAAAAGACTAAGGGGTTTGGTATACCAATAGCAAAAAGACTGAGGCCTTTGGGGTACCATTAACAAAAAGATTAAGGGATTTGGGGGTACCAATAACAAAAAGAAGAAATGATTTTGGTTAAAATTAGCAAAAAAAATAAGGCTTTTGGGTTACCAATAACAAAAAGACTGAGGCATTTAGGGCAACGATAACAAAAGTGACTGAGGTGTTTGGGGTACCGATGGTTCCAATAAAAAAAAGACTAAGGTGTCTGGGATACCAGAAGCATAGACTGGCAATTGAAATACCAATAACAAAATGGCTAAGGCAATTAGAACGCCCATGAAAAAGACTGAGGCATTTGGAACAGAAATGACACACAGACTAAGGTGCTTGAGGTATTAATAACAAAAAGACTTATGCGACTGGTATACCAGCGATAAAAAGTTCAGTAAAGGCAAAAAACAGATGAACAATAAGAAGTCAGTAACATAATCTGGAGGCAGCAAGCATTAAAAAAAATAAAGTTAAAGAAAACGAGATTAGAAGAGAAGCCTTAGGAGATATGGAGAACCACGAAGCGATAAAATTCGCAAAAACAAATACAATTATAGAATGGAGAGTGTCTTAATGAAGTATAAAGGTTCTCCATTTACAATGATATAGAATCCCCAAAAATAATGAACCCATGACACTGGGGCAACAATATAGACAGTAATTACAATTAACTATAATGGATCCATTTCACACAGCATAAAAATTCCTCGCAAAAAATTGAGAGAAAATACGAAAATCTACAAATCCGAGAACGTCTCACTTTTAGCGTGAAAATCGATGAGAACTTGCAACATCTCACATGAGAAAGATCTAAATTCTATAAGACAATCACTTGCATAATCTACATAAAGAGGAAAAGAATACGAAAAGAGAAGAGCAGGAAACGTGGTGAAATAAAAAATCTAAAACTTATGTAATGTCAAGAGAGGAGCATACGTTTTCATGCATAATGTAGTCTTGCACAAGAGAGAGAGAGAGAGAGAGAGAGAGAGAGAGAGAGAGACCTGCAGATGGGTTCAAGCCATCTGGGATGGAGGGATTACTTCGCATAGTGGGTCAGGTCATTATTAGCATTGGCTGTCTAAAGCAGTGATGTCAGACCTAACTTTTGAGCAAGATAAAATGAGAGAGAGAGAGAGAGAGAGAGAGAGAGAGAGAGAGAGAGAGAGAGAGAGATTCTTTATCCTAGCTCCTGAAGGCTAAATTTAATTAAACGGAATAATTTGCAGCCATACTGAAAATATGTGGTCATTCCTACTGTGGTAATTTGTGGCGTTATCTAACATAACTGTACCACCAAGGTCCCGAGAATTGTTGTGTATGCGCGTGGTATTTTAATAATTAGGGCGTAATGTTTAAATACATATATCTAAGTCTGCGTTTTACAAAGCAGATGAAGGTTCTCTCTCTCTCTCTTTCTCTCTCTCTCTCTCTCTCTCTCTCTCTCTTCTCAGAATTATACGAGCAGTTTTTTTTTCGCGGGTGATTGCACCAAAACCTGAGAGAAAAAAAAGACGGATGAGATGTTGCATACAGATCGATAAAGTACATCCCATCAGGTTATCCGATCATGTCGTCAACGTCAAGAACATCCATTTCTGGGAAAGAAGAAGAGACGAGGGGACGGGAAGTGACAGACGTCTTGAGTCACGTTATATACGAAAGTCTGAGAAAGTAGGACCCCGGCCCTGTTAGTCAACTGTTTCGTCATTCACCCCTACAGTGTTAAATGGACATATCTTCTAATCGCTTGTTTTGGTTCAGTTTATGTGAGTGTTTTATAATTGTGTCACAATAGGTAGACAGGCCTGTGTTGTTAGATGACTAAATTTACGTGACCCAGTAGCAGAAGAAACAAGTAAATAATGTTCCTAATTTTCTTCGGCGCAATCGAGTTTTCTGTCGAAACATGGTTAACCTTAACCGTAAATAAAAATAAAAACTACTAGGGCTAAGAGGGCTACAATTGAGTATATTTGAGGATTGTAGGGTAGATGATCAACATACCAATTTGCAGCGCTCTAGCCTCAGAAGTTTTTAAGATCTGAGGGCGGACATAAAAAGTGCGGACGGACAGACAAAGCCGTCTCATTACTTTTCTTTTACAGAAAACTAAAACCACGTTTTTCCAACAGGCAAAGAATGCCAAGTCCTCCATAGAAATCTCGAAAAGAAACACTACCAGATCTTCATCATTTTTAGCTTGTCCAGTCATTCATTATTTAATACGTTTGTGCGCTTTTTAGTGTACTTGGAGTTCCTCGCTGGACGAGTGGCTTTTGCGTTCGGCTACCAATCCGGTGGTCCGAAATTCTATTCTTGGTTTGGGCAACGCGACAATAAGCTGTAGGTCCCGTTGCTAGGTGACCAATTGGTTCCTAGCCACGTAAGAATATCCAATCCTTCGGACCAGCCCTAGGAGAGCTGTTGATCAGCTCAGTGGTCTGGTAAAACTAAGATATACTTAACTTCAGTGAACTTGGAAATATATTTGAGTGTATACTCTGAAGCATGTGTACTTGTGTATATTTCTGGTACAAGTGTGTATCCGTGTACACCTCAGAGCTCCTGTGAGTTTATTTGTACGCGACTGGTATGATTGGTATTCACAGACACAAAATCTATGCGCAGTCAACTGTGAAACTTCCGTTCAAAGCAAACAAGAGCCGTAAGGGAAAGAGTCAAGACAGCAAGTTACATTACCCGGCATTTTTCATTTCTAATGTATTGCTTTCATTAATAATCACTCTCACTATTAACGTTGTAGACGGTTTTGCATATATAAAAAAAACTCACTATTGGCGTTGTTGACGGTTTTGCAAATTATATATATAAAAAACTCACTATTAATGTTGTTGACGGTTTTGCAAATTATATATATAAAAAACTCACTATTAATGTTGTTGACGGTTTTGCAATTTATAAAAAAAAAACTCACTATTGGCGTTGTTGAAGATTTTGCAAATTATATATAAAAAAAAACTCACTATTAATGTTGTTGACGGTTTTGCAATTTAAAAAAAAAAAAACTCACTATTGGCGTTGTTGACGATTTTTATAAAAAAAAAATTCACTATAGGTGCTGTTGACGATTTTGCAAATTATACCAAAAAAACTCACTATGAACGTTGTTGACGATTTTGCAAATTATATAAATAAAAAAACATTATTAACGTTATTGAATGGAATACAATAAGAAATATAGGCTTGAAGCCAACCACTGGAATAAGTAAGTAAATGAATCTATGAACTGAATAAATATTCCTCTACCGACACGAGCGAGAAACCTCTTCACATTTCCGTTGTCACCGATTCGTGAGGCCACTCATCTCCAAAGAGGTGGGATCACTACTTCTACCGCAGTCAAGTCACCAAGTTCTTTTACCATCAGTTCCTCTAATATAAATCCTATTCACTAACAGGTCGTCAGGCTACGTCTTCCTTCTAAGTACGTTAGAATAGATAGTCCCCTTGGAGGAATCTTAGACGCTGAACACTAAACGCTGCCTTGGAGGCTAAGGCACCTAACCCTCTTTCTCTCTCGGCTCTGTTCTATCGAGATTCTCTCAGACTGGGACAGTGATTTCTTCACTAAGGACGTCTACTACTTGATGTACACTGAATGATGAGTTACGTCAATGTCAAATGATGAAATAAACAACAAAAACACCAGTAATCTTTGCCTTCAGTTTTTCCCATTTCTATATGGGGTCGCTGCTTCTATTTCTCCATAATAATAATATGCTATAAAAACAGGCCTTCTTTCAAACATGTTTTATTAAAAATAATGGCAGAATTTGCAGAATTGATTTTATGCAAAATTTTTAGAATTTTGTATAAAATAAATTCTGTTAGTTCTGCGATAATATAATAATAATAATAATAATAATAATAATAATAATAATAATAATAATAATAATAATAATAATAATAATAATAATAATGCTCGCTACAAGAGAGAGAGAGAGAGAGAGAGAGAGAGAGAGAGAGAGGAGAGAGACCGAGAAGATGAGAGGAGAGAGATCGAGAGAGAGAGCAGAAGGAGAGAGACCGTAATTAACTTTTATAACTATGGTATCATAGTTTACCTGCAAAAACTACAATAGAAATAGATACACCCATCTTGACTCCATATTTGATAAGGACCTCCATAGGCTCTCTACTAGCCTGTTTAAGCAGCACAGAAAAGGCCGCTATTCGGAAAATAAAGAGGAATCTCAACAAGCGTAACGCTGCTGAGATAGCCATTACTTTTAATAAAATAATATTAATGAAAATGATAATACAAACTATGATCAATAGCATACTTTATACTGAAGACGCAAGCTTGCTTGGATGAGAACTTTGAGAAGAAAGGCTGGAGATTTGATTTGATTTATGAGCATTTTTTGTTGGCTCTAAGGCCAAGAAGCTCTGGAGCAATTTCAGCCTCCAGGAGAGGATTGAAGAAACAAAGAAAGAAGAAAGAGAATGTAAACAGAGGAGGAGGAGGTAAAGTAAAAGGAATGAACGCAGCGCCGAGGCAGTCAGAGCGGGTGGACGGATAGATGGAAGAAACGAAACGGAAATGGAGGCAAATTAAAAGCTAATAAGGCGTGATCCGATCTCCTACATACTCGGGCACGCGCAACATTTTCACCTCATGCATAAGTTGTAAATGTATTCCTAAATTTAACATTTTAAAATCTAGTCAAATAGAACCTTGTGTCACCAACGAAAATTAAAATAAATACGCTATACTTTATTAGAAATAATTATTCTGTACCGTTTAACATATACATTATATATATTTTTTTTTTCATTTTCATTCTAATAAATAAATAAAAAAATATCCTAACCTAATATTCCCGTATCTTTAGCTCAAGGCAAAACACCCTTTTTCAGACCGTTTTAGGCTCTTCCATAGACCTTTCCTAACCCCCAACAACAGTCATTTGTAGGCTTACTCCCAAGTAAGCGAAAACTAGGAGCCTCAGGGACACTGACAGTACTGCCCCGCTAAGGGGAGGGGGGGGAGCCTGAAGGAATGAGGGGAGAACTGCGGAACATAAGCCACAGAAAGACATGAGTGTCAGAATTTTATAGAGGCCATTTGCATTGCATGGAATTCACTGAAATGACTGAGGCTGCCTCAACTTGGCCTTCTCAGTAAGCCCGAATGGTTTGCACTGTCCGTCTTCCAAACGAACGACCATCCACACTTGACTTCCAAAAGAGCTGATATAAAGCCCATCTAACTAAAATGCAGAACAAGATTAAATATATTTTCAACCCGCCCCCAAAAAATGGCGTCACTTTACAACTGGAAATCAAGTGTTCGTATCCATACTCTCAAGATATCTCTAAAATACTATGATAATGCACTCCTGTTAGACTGAACTATGATTTTTATACAAACAATGGCTCGTTCTCCAAGAACAGCCCCGAAGTGAAGATATTGATGTTTTATAGGCATGATGTGAGCCTCTAGTTACTCGGCCACAGGGCGCAGTAATTACATTTTTTATTATTTTTGGTTCTCTTATACGGCCTTTGAACGAGGACTTGAACAGGCATCGAAAATGACATAACTTCCAAATATCTAGATTTGTCTAACGGACTACCATAAATTAATGGAGCAATGGTTGCTTAAAAAAATATTATACAATAAAATGCAATAACTATAACTAATACAAATATATTTCCCCAATTTCTATTGCACCAACTATTTTCGTGTCACATGCAATGTTACTGGTCGTTTGTATCAAAATAAGCATACTGTATTCATGTCGTTGAAGATGGCTTTGGAAACATAATATGAAGTCAAAAGAAAATTTTATTTTATTTTACTGAAGAGTGAAAGAAGTCATCTAAAACATAAACTCTAGATGGGATTGTCCGTAATAAGCTTTCCCTCTCAAGTGTTTGCGTAACAAAGTTGTACTATAATACCAGAGCGCTCCTCCGACCCTAAAAAGTATGAAACGAGAGAAAGCAATGGCTCTGACAGAGATCTCGTGACGCGATTTTGCTCTGCCTTTTCTGCAAACGGAATAGCTCGGTAAAGTGAGAACGAGGATCTCTTGACAATTTTTGTTTTCTGGTACATGGCGAGTTTTTTTTTTTTTTTTTTTTTTCGGCAATTTCGACCAGGCCACAATGTGCGAACACCGATGATAAGATCCTAAAATCAGATGACTTAATAAATAATGGCCTATTAGATATAATCACCAAGAATTTCATTATAATTATCAAAAAGTTAAATTACAAATCATATTCGAGGGTAATCATGTTTCTATTAAGATATACTGTTGGTATCTTCATGATAAGTTGGCCTACCTTTCTTGGGGTCAGCAGTTTGAATCGACCATTCTTTTTAAGTAAGACCACTCAGCAAACCTTTGCTCCTAAGCCCCGTGAAAATCAGTCTGCAGAAATCGAAGAGACGGCGCCATACTTGAAAAATTTCGCCACCATGATTTATCAGCGATGTTTCCGCCCAAATCTTTTCCTTCGGACGATCGTCACATCTCGACCCGATCGCTATCAAAACAGATGGCGGTGAGTTCGTCGCTTTCATTCGCCGCGTCACGTCTCCCAGAATGGGATCTCTGCCCTCTTCATTTTTTAATCAAATAATGCCGTTGACCCAAAGACTCTTCTTGAAAGGAGCGTTATCATCGGTGTTGGTTTCGACGCCATTGCTTTCATGGGAAAACTCAAGTAAGCTCTGACTTCGCACCCTTAAATAACAATTATTCCTTACACGACAGGTTATCATTATTAACTTGAAGAAATCCAAAGACGAAGAGACGAGGAACTTCGTAAGAAAAGCGAAAGTTGTCTTAGTTGGTTACTTATGCAAACCAAGCCGACAGTTTCTGAGGACGGACAAATAATATACATCTATATATAACTCCTTTAGCTGTTTTGCCCTATATTATTATTATTATTATTATTATTATTATTATTATTATTATTATTATTATTATTATTATTATTATTATTATTATTATTATTATTATTATTATTATATGAAGAGCCAATACAGCTGGTAAGCACAGTTTGTTCTTGAAATCAAACTTGAGATTCAATAGACTACAACTTTTTAGAAACTGGATGACTTGATCACAGTTCCTCGTAAAATCTGTCCCCAAGACTTGATATCCTGCACTGAGTCACGCGAGTTATTCATCAGAAAATATCCAGGAGCCGAATAAAGCAAAGACAGTTCGAAGATGACCTGAAGTGTCTTTTCTCTTTTGGAAACGAAGAGCATCACCAACCGGCAGTCGGCTTTTCTCATTTAATTTGTTAGTGTAACAATCGTCGTTGCACACTGCCTATCATATATAAAAATGAAGGGTCGTCGGGTTGAATATACGACCACCGACAGGAACAGCTACATTCTTCCTCGTCAGTCGTGACAGTCAGTAACTGGGAATTAGAATATTCGCCTTTTTTAAAACCCTTATAGTATCCCAAGCGAGCAGCGACCCTACACACTTCAACGTTTATAACGGTTTCACATAATTTGCGGGTTGAAAACTTTTTCTGCTCAACAACGGATTTTTTTTTGAGATCAATCATTTCGAAGGACTAAACACTTTTTGTCACTCACGTTTGATCATTTTTGTTGTGGATAAGCTCTTCATAACCTACACTGTTGACAGCATTCTTGTGACAATTCTAAGAGTTTAGAAGTAATCGTTAGGAAGAGGACACGGCCATTTTAATCAGACGATTTGGCAACAAATCCTACGACAAATGAAAAATTGAAGCCATCAGTGTGAATTACATAATGTGAAACGCTGCGTCTGATGCCTTCCGCAATTGCACACATTTTTTCATCAATCTTAAATCTGGGAGCAAGTCTGGCCCTGGCGCGCATTCCTGGGAAAAAGTTCCGGAGCTGCAGGAATTCTAAACCTCGCGTCTCAATCACCTTAATGGCAGCTCTAATGGCATACCGAGATATTTTTTTGGGCAAATTCAGTTCTCGAATCACCTGCTTTCCTAAAGACATTTCCAATTTGAGTCGGATCTGC
>NC_087208.1:25692327-25709827 GCF_015104395.2 Macrobrachium nipponense
ATATTTATATATATTTGATAACTACTGGTTGGCTGAATATGTGGAAAAGTGTTCTAGCGGCATACCGTATAAGGCTACTTGCGGTTTCAATTCTATAGATACAAGTTATGAATGATAAAGGTATTTAAAACCGTGAGAACCGCTATAATCCAGTTCGGATCCAATATCACGAATGTAATTAGTAAGACATTGACACTTTCTTATTTATCTCTTATTCTACCAAACCGATTGACTTTGGGTGATAAAATATATTATTGGTTTTCTTAATGGAAAGGAATTCACACAACGAGTTAAGGAGATTATTGATTTACACCACCCGAGTCAGATTATCATGTGTTGAATTCCATGTTTACTGATTTAGCACTCATAAATATTCCTAGCGCACTCAATTGCGGTGTTTGTTTTTAGTGCTATTAATTCTATATAACGTGTCAAGGAACTATTAACACTAAGAAGTGTTTATTTCCTCTGTCAGACTCGTAACTCTGTTAATGATTCTACATATATTCTTTCAAGGATTGATTTGGCACAGGATAGGCCCCTAAACTGACAGGTGTCTTAGTGTATCCCTTGCTTTCATGACAAGTGTTACAATTAGTTATGTGCTTTTTATATCTGTAAGCATTGTAGGCCAGTAAAACAGTGATTTGGCTTTCTGTGACATAATAGAGAACCCTGGATGACGGAATGCAACCAGTTTAGGACGATTGGTATGAAAGAGATTATTACTACTACCTGGTCGTTAGTCACCTGCTGTGTTCTTCGGGTTTTCCTCGTCACGGACCTACATAAAATATTATATTTGATTACATAATTCTGATACACATACTTTAAATATACTTTTGGTTTAGGGTTTCCGTTCGAAGTGTTTATTGTTTTGCTTATTGCTGACCCTGTTTCCGTTCGAAGTGTTTATTGTTTTGCTTATTGCTGCTGACCCTTGTTTCCGTTTGAAGTGTTTATTGTTTTGCTTATTGCTGTTGACTCTTGCTTTGTTCAGTTTGTAACAGTTCAGCGCTCCAACCCAGATATTCAATGCTCGCGATCTCTTGGGTTAAGGAATTTTCTTGTTTAGATACGGTTTTAACAATAGGCACGGATGTTTCTATATCTTTTAGTCCAATTAATGGTTCTTTGCAGTATGGTGCGGGATTGCGGGATAATGCGTCAGCTATGATAATTGCTTTCCCAGGTAGATACCTTAACTTGGCCCCAAAGACCTGAATGATCATATGCCAACGAGTTCCTTTGGGACTGTGATTAAAGCCTTTAAAAAACTCGGTAAGTGACGGTAAGGATTTTAACAGGATAGCCGTAGAGTATGAACTTGAAATGTACTAGTGAGTTAACGATACCTAGCCCTTCCTTGCCTATTACTGCAGATTTACTTTCAGAGGGCTTTAGTTTACGTGAATAAAAAGCTATAGGGAAGAACTGTTTATCATATTGCTGAAGTAGTACCCCTCTTACCCCTTGGTCTGAGGCGTCTGTTGCAATAAAAAAAAAATTCCTTATTTAAATCAGGGATTTTTAAGTTAGGTGAGCTGCATTATTCCGCTTTTAAGATATCGAACGCATGTTGATGCTTTTTTTACCATAATAAATCTACGCACTTCTTCGTAAGATCTGTTAAAGGAGCTGTCATGATTGAAGAGTTACATATTTACATACGATTGTAATACCCACTACAGCGCCAAAGTGCTGCATCCCCTTTTTATGTTAATAGGTACCGGAAGTTATGAATAGCCGACACCTTACCATGGACTACTTTAAGACCTTGACTAGACACATAAAACCTAGATAAACATGTTCGGTTTTTAAAAACTCACATTTAGATATTTTACTCTGAGATTATTTGTCTTTGTCTCTGTAGCACTAGCTCTACTTCATGTGAATGTACTTCTAAGGTATTAGAAAAGATTACAAGACCAACCAATAGGCATGTTGGGTATCCCCTAAAAGTCTCCAAACACTATATTGTAATTGGGGCGCAACGTAATCCGGAGGCATACGTAAAAATTGATAATGTCCCCTGAGTGTGCTGAAAACGGTGTATGAGGTACAATCACTTAGGTAATGGTATCTGGTAAAAGCCTTTAAGTAAGTCCAAGCTGGTGAAAAATTTATTCTGACTTAACAAAGATAAGATATCGTCGGTCCATGGCACTGGAAACGATCGGGAATCGTTTCCTTGTTTAAGCGACAGAAATCTACGAAGATACGCCAAGTCCGATCTTTTATGGCATGACGTTTGAGGGAAAAATTATATGGGCTATTTGATTTCCTAACTACTCCTATTACTAACATTTTTCAACTTCGTCATTTATCTCTATTTTGAAATTTCATTGGGAGTCTTTACGAAGGTACGTATATAGCTTTATGTTTGTCCTTAGACCGTATTTTGTTTTCAATGACATCCGTTTTCCTCCCAGAGATCACTCGCTAGTGGAGAAACTTCCTGGTATTCAGATAAAAGAAAACAAAATTTTCTGCTGAATCACCTCTGCTTGAATGACTTTACGGATATTGCTTTAGATAGAGTATAAGAGAGATCCATCTACGACTGATTGGGCGTGATTAAAAATTAGCAACAATAAAAAAAATGCTATATTTATATGTATAGGTTTTGTGGATTACTAGATTACTTGTTGCTGTAAGTCAACCGTGTATAGGGCTTTGTTCGCAGAAATCGTTATATTTCAGATTGTCGGGAAGGATTAAAATTTCAGATCCCAGCAAAGTCTTTTTACACGCACTAAGACATTCGAGGGTGCATGCGTCTCGAGATTTTGCGTGCAAACTGCGACTGCGGTTGTGGGAGAATTCTGTTGGGTCATTTGAACAATGTTACGATTTATGAGACAAATGTATAGTTCCTCATTATAAGTTATTATTTGATTAACTGTCTCTTTTTTTTGTTCAAAACGGATTTTAATATGTTTGAAGGTTTATAGAATTTTCCTTTGATAAACACGCCTTATTTTGCAGGAGGTAAGATAATGTTTTGTATACCCCTAGATGGATATCTTACAATTACACTAGATACAGATCAATGTTTTTTATAACTATAGAGGTATCTGTAAGCGCTCAATTATCCGGACTTCTCATTAGGGAAGTTCGAACAACAGACGGTGAGTCCGTAAATACAGGATATTACGTGTACTAAAGGAATAAAACAAGATATTCTAATTTTTACGGCGCGTACAGTCGGGCTTAATCCACCACTCCTTATAATAACTTATGTATTAAAAAAACGAGAACCTGCTCTGATTACTTAATACGGTCGTGTGATTCATAGGGAAATTCCTTTTTAATTCAAAAAGGTATTGGCATGAAAAAAAAGGTATGGTATAAATGATCCAACATCGTTTTTCTTCTCCGCTGAAGTCGCTTATGTGGAATGTGCTTTGCTTGCTACACTCGGCAGATTTAACTGACCCTGACCGTTGACTAGATGACACAGTAACCGTGTTTGCTTAAGCACGATTTGTTTGATTCTGATATTTAGGGCTACTGTTTACCATCGGCAACGTATTGTGTGTTTTTAGCATTCTGTTGTTGGTTACGTATAAAGCAACGAACGTATGAATGACGAACTTTTAGGAATTGAGCGATTACTATTAAGACAAGTTATCTCTACTGCATTCAATATTAATTGTTTGTACTTGCTGTTGTTTACTTCATTCTTTGCTAAAATTTGAAATAGTGAGGGATCCTGGTCAGCGCATTTGGCCTAATGAAAGTTTTTTATAGACATGTTATCCTTGCAATCCAGCCGTATTTTTAAAGTTAAGTTGAGTCATTGAGGTTCAATATCTTACACATATAACTCAAAAAACTCAAGGCTAAAACTGCGATTGGGACTTTGCAAAGGAGTCTTTATTGTCCTGACCCGAAATATAGTGTTACCTCTAATTTATCTAGATTTGTACGGGTATTCCACTTGTTTTTGTGTGTTTTCTTATCACTACTGTGCCTAATGACCCTATCCATGCATCTGTATAAATACAGACGTCCACTGCGTAAACGCATATTCACTGTTTAATATGATTTGTTACGTAAAGGATTAATAATCACCCAAAATGATAAAATTAACACAGTATATGATTATGATATTTCAGTAGAACTTCTGGAAACAGAAACTCAAAGATAAAAACTCGCAGTAGCGAAATCTCAATGATGTAGATAATTTCTGTAAAAAAGTAAGATTAAGAATGTCTCGTAACTTCAGCCACAGGAATAACGAAATTCGACCTGCAAAGGAAACACTCAGTTACTCCAAATGAATAAAAAGGTTGTACTTAGCTTGATTTTGTGGGAAGTCACGGTGTTCCGATAACGACACACGGCCTTGGCCCTCCTTCTCTTTAGCGGATGACCTGGTTTGGCTTGAGTTTCCCCCGTGCGCGTTGTTTGGATGATTCAAGTCCTTGACGATCCGATGCTAAAGACGCGTTCGGTTTGTTTCTTGAAGTGCCGGAAACGCTCAATAACGATGTTTTCTTGAATGATTCTAATGAGAGACGAAGCTTGCGTTGCCGTAGGAAAAGACAAGTCGGGTTTGTTTCTTGAAGTTATTCACTACTGAAATTGCTCACTAAACGATGATAATAAGTTGCTTGAAGAATCTCTTGCTTTCGTCGTCGTTGACTTCTGATGATACATTTATTCGTTATTCTTCGGAAGACGTTGAAGAGTTCTTGTTGTTTTCTGAAGTCGCTCACTGAACGATGATACTAAGTTGCTTGAAGAATCTGTTGCTTTCGTCGTCGTTGACTTCTGATGCGATACATTATTCATTATTCTGGTTTTTCTTCGGAAGACGTTGTAGAGTTCTTTTAGTAATCTGCCACCAATATTAGGGCTGTTGCCTTGTATAATAAGGCGCCCTATGAGGTAATGTTAGAATTGCGATAATCTTACGCTAAGTCGGTTGGTTATGCACTTCCATATTCATTGGAGTGTCTTGGGGTTTGTAGATCACTTTAGAAGTCAGTATTATCTTCTTTGGTTATGACGACGATGTGTTAAACTCATGATGATTCGGCAATGATGTGAGGTTCTAATAGAAAACACGAAGTATAAAAAAATACTTATATTCTCTGAGATTACATGTTGAAGTTCAGAGGAAATTTGTACAGGTCTTCTAATGACGATGGCTTGATCGCTTCTGCCAACGATGATGGCTAATTCTGTTCTGTTCCTATCTCGTTTACAAATCATAAAGGAAGCAGACAGTAGCTCGAACATACGAACATACAATCAGATGACATAGTTACTAATCACGTAGGCCGCTTGAGCTATAGGTCACGGTGTTTGTCTCAAGCAAGAAGCTTGGACTAAAGTTTATAAACAAATGAATGACTACAGGTGACGGCATGTTATCTTAGCCTACTTTTATTGTATACGTCATCTTTATCGTCCCTGGTCTGATCACATTCCTGCAAGCAATCTGGTTGACCTCTTTAGTTCTAGTCTTTTATATATATGGAATAACATTCCATATTTTTTATTATGTAATCACTTACATATATATATATATATATATATATTATATATATATATATATATATATATATATATATATATATATATATATCTCAAACTCAAAGGCACTAGTAACAGTCTATAATATTAAATAGTCGGGTTGATAACCTTAGCTCTTGCCGGTTGGAGACAGATGCAAAACGCTGGATTCCTCGAAGATGCTGAAACGATAAAAAAAACAAACAGGAAAGCTTACCGGCGCACAATTGGGGTCAGTGAAGCATTCCGAAGTTTCATGTATGTAGCATGCATGCCTCTTGTGTGCCAATTGGTGAGTGTATGTGTTCGTAAAGAACAGAAAATGACATAAAATCTGGGGGAAAGGTTGCAAAAAGAGGACTCACTGAATTTGATGGATAGAGGGTGGAAAACGCCACTGAAGAGGTGCTAGAGTTGGTCGCAGGTCTGTCGGACAAGGTACCGTAGAGTGAGAAACTTTGAAAAAATTAACATTTGAAGTGGCAATTACTTGTGTTCTAGAGAAAGGGAAGTGAGGTGCGGTACACATTCTTTATTGACGAACTTTAATATTTTATGGTGTCATAATTATGGTCTCTTTATTTTAGATGGATTCGAAGTCACCTTTTGGTTTTCTCTAGAATGATTTTGACTATTAATAAACTATGAATGTTTGGACAATTAGGGGAAAAGGGGGTACTTACTTAAATATGATTTTGAGAGGAATATGATAGTTTAACGTTTCTTTTTGGGTCAGGTTTAATCAAGTTGATTCCATTTTCATGTTAGCTAATTTTGAGAAATAAAAAGTATATTTTTGTAACGACAAGAGTTTTCATTAGCCTGGTTTGAAACTGATTTTTAGCCAACTCCAGAGATGGGATTCAACAGAAAAAAGGTACACTACGTTACCAGTTAGATGTTTTGTTTTCATTTGTTTAAACAAGTGTCATTTGACTTCGTTAGAGATTTTTCCTCGTAGAGATTTTTGGTGGCTAGCGGTTAAGAGGTACATTAAAGCCTATAGGTAACGCCTCCGAAGAGACTAGAATTAGATAGGTTAGGCATATTTTGGGGGAAAGTAGTTATAATTATGTATTGGGCAACTTACTCTATTGCTGATTTGAGGGGAATTTAGCCGACAGTCAGGATTTAAGCCGGGAAGCTACCAATGGCAGTGATCTTAGATGCAGTTTAGTGTAAAGACATGTTCCTGTGTTTCTGGGGGGGGATTGAATTTATATCATAACAGGAATTAATTACGTGCGGTTGCAAGTGTAGCCTGGTACTGACTTCGGACCTATGAAGACGTGAGTGAATAAGTTTTTTTTTTTTTTTCTTTATTTGTGTTAATTTGCTAACTAGTGTATTTTATTTTGATGTCCCTCGGAATTCAGCGGACATTAGTGGTTTTGTTATATTGAAATGCATTAGAAAAAGTGGTACTATAAGTTTCGTTTTTGTGCGTGGCATGAGAGAGAGAGAGAGAGAGAGAGAGAGAGAGAGAGAGAGAGAGAGAGAGAGAGAGGCGGCCGGGTGAATAGTTGCGCTAACTCATCAGATTTTGGTTCGAGATACATTTTCTTTCTCTCGCTAGCTTTTCCCGTTTTTTATAGACCAACGTGACCTTGCAACAGTTAAATCAGCTGATTAACCCTGAACCTGAGAAGCAGCTAGTTGCAAATAGTGGTTTATTGGATTGGTGCATGTTTATTTTATTTTTTATTGGTGAATGATATATTATTAATTTTGTGTTGGTGGTTTGTGTGTGCATAAATATATCAATGTTACTGAGGTCAGTGCAAATCCTAAAGCATAAGAGTTATCATAAAGAAAGCAAAATGGCCGATGCAAGTACAAGCCAGACACTAGTACACAAAATAACAAACATAAATGCAGGAGTTAGCCTTTTTCGAGGCATTGTTGATGGCGTTCTCTCCCAACCAGTGAAAATTTTTATTGAGGGGGTGAATAACTATTTAAACGCCAAGGCAAATGCCTTGTTGGATTTCAATAAAGGGGATTTGTCATTTAGATGCCGTAGTTTTCAGTACTCATTTTTAAGAGTGGCTTATGGCTCAAAAGAACACGGAGATATGGTAAGAGATTTAAGAGGGCTGCACAAAATTTGAAAGGGCGCAACAAGCCTTACTGAGCATAGCTCAAAACTTTTTGACTCAGCAGGAGAATGGATACAGAAATTGAAAAATTCCAAACAGATAAATGGGAATAATACCTAACTCGACAATTTACATAAATTGATGCATTTCGCAATGCTCCTACAGGACGTCCCAGACACAATCGTAGACAATTTTGATGAAAAGATTGAACCTACATCAGACGAGGAACTAATTTATGCCCAAATTCAGAAACATATGTCCAAATGTAACACGGTGGATGGTACATTTTTTAATGGAACCAGTCCAAGAAATACGATAAAAAGAGACACAGAATTTCCTTCTCCCCGTTTGTGTGCAAAAGTGGAATATAAGAGAGGATCGATCGATCAAAGGCAACAGCAATCGCGTTGCTATAATTGTAATAAATCAGGGCACACAAAGAAAGTATGTGGAGTCAAATATTGTGGAATCTGCAAAAGTGTAGATCACTGTTGGCAGGCTTGTCCGTCTCAGATACAGAGAGATGAGAGACCTACACTTCAGAAATTCGGGAGTTACAATTCAAGAACTTCCCAGGCAAGTCATTTAAAAGGGCAAAGGGATCGGCAAAATTTTTGGAAAGCCGATCAACAAAAGGGTACCGATGATTTGTACATGCCATTGTGGTCTCGTGGGGGAAGCCCAAGAGCCCGGGCCGATAGTATATGGAACAGTGGAGGATCTGGATATCTCGATCTTTATAGACACCGCTGCGTCTATAAATTTAATGGACCATAATCTGTATCAATACATGTTCTCCCATTACCCTTTGAAACCCTCAATGGAGAGGGTGTGTGACGTGCAATCCCATAGATTTAAACACCCTGGGTTTTGTTAGAATATGATTTACTCTGGGTGATAGTGTTAATAGAACCATTTTTGGTTATAAAAGGGGTTGCATTGGGCAACAGAACTTTTGCTGGGCCATCCTGCATGTAGAAGACACAAGATATCGGTCCATGCAGGTGTTAGTGGTATAACGGTTGGAATACCCGGTGTTTTTATCCCTTATGAGGACGCAAGTGAAACTGAGGATATGGGGAATACTGAAAATGGGGGCGCTTTTGGCGGTGCTAATGGTAATGATACTACGGATATGGGGAGTGGTGATACCAAAACCCACACTGATGATACGGGGAATAACAGCGGTGATGTCGGTGATGTTAAACGGGATATTGAGGGCCACGGTGGTAACAATTTTGGCGGGTTTAACAATGGCATCATGGTTGGTGATGCTGATACTAATACTAATACTGATATTAATACTGATATTATTACTGATACTAACAATGGGGTCTTGGTGGATGCAATGAGAACCACAGGTGGTGATATTTATGGGATCGTGGAACGGGGAGGTACTAACCACAAATATAAATGTGTTTTATCAGAGGATGTTATTCTAATGCCAGGTTCAAAGACTATGGTAAAAGTCAAACTGAGGGAAGTTAAAAACCCCACGGAAGTATGCGTAATTGAGGGTAGCGAGAAACTAAGAGGGGTTATATAGCACTGCATCAGTGAACAGTGTATCAAACACTGGTGTTACAAGGGTAGAATTACTGAACAGAAGAATACATATGTGGTAGACCTCCAAGATTGGAGCAATGACAGTGGTTCAGTGGCTATTGTAGAGGGGAAAACTGAGTTTTCAGAGGCAGAAATGCAATCATGGAAGCAAATATTTAAAGAACATTTAGCTAATGCAGATTATAAAGAGCATACAGAAGCGGTAAGTGAGCTTTTGGCAGAATTTGGAGACACGGTAGCTTTACAAGGGGATAAACTGGGATTGACTAATGTGTTAGAACATAAGGTAAACTTAGAGAAAGGTACAAAACTCATTTTTATTCCTGCATACCACATACCTTTCAAAATCAGAGAACAGGTAGAAAACGAGGTCAGTAAATGGGAAGAGGAAGGAATCATTAGACTTAGTTCGTCTCCATACAACTTTCCTCAGAGGTCTGGAAAACTAAGCCCTATTAATAATAATAATCCTCTGTTAGCAGTGCCTAAGAAGGACGGCTCTGTCCGAGCATGCGTCGATTTTAGACGTTTGAATGAAAAGACGATTCCTGACTGTTACCCAGTCGCGTGCATACCAGATCTTTTAGCAGAAATCGGGGGACATAATATTTATAGCTCAATTGATTTAGCGCAGGGATTTTTGCAGGTCCCTCTTAGTGAAAATAGTAAGGAATATACTGCCTTTTCAGTGTCCAAGGGACACTATGAATTTACACGGATGCCATTCGGTTTATCGGGTAGTCCGATGACCTTTACCAGGTTGGTAAACACAGTTTTGCTAGGGTTATTGGGTAAAAATGTTTTTGTGTACAAAGATGATATATTAATTGCAACAGACTCGATCGTGCAACACCTAGAAGTACTTAAGGAACTACTTAGGAGACTTAGGTTAGAAGGATTGAAAATGAAGCTAGCTAAGTGTTCCTTCTTGAAGAAGCAAATCACATATTTAGGTCATGTCATATCCAAGGAAGGGGTTAGAGTAAACGATGATAAAGTCAAAGCAATAGCAGATTTTCGTACCCCGAAATCAAAGAAAGAAATTAAGTCATCCCTAGGGATGGCAGGATTTTTTCGTAGGTTTGTGAAAGGATTTTCTAACATAGCAGCTCCTCTAACAGATGTATTGCGGGAAGACATTCAATTTCATTAGGGAAAACTGCAAGAAATGAGTTTTCAAAAACTTAAGGACGCGTTAATGAATCCCCCAGTTCTGAAATTTCCAGATTTCAGCAAACCTTTCACATTAGTGACTGATGCCAGTCAGGAGGGTGTAGGTGCCTGCCTTATGCAAAAAGTCGATGGGAGGTTCAATCCTACTGCGTTTTATAGCAGAAAATTTAGGACAAAGGGCAGCAATGGAAGATTAATGGCTACCGTAGATAAAGAAGCCTTTGCAATAGTATCAAGTTAGGTTCATTTTAAAATGATACTGATGGGGAATAAAGTAGAACTCCTTACAGACCACAAGCCATTATTGGATCTTCTTAATAAGCCCGATTTGTCACCCAAAAGAGCTGAATGGTTCTTAACTATCAGGGACTTCGATGCTAAGCTCAAATATATAGAAGGCAAATTAAATGTAGTCGCGGATGCCCTTAGAAGAAATTCTTATGATACGGAAGGATCTCAAGTTACGCTAGTTACTAGTGATTCTATACAATGGGATATGAGTCTCATAGAGCAAAGGCAGGATGAAGATGAAATTTTGGCAGACGCAAAAGCGTTTTTCAGAGGGGTATCAGTCAGGAAAGGTTATAAGTTACATTTTTCAGGTCAGGAAAATTAAATATAAATTAAGGACTAGTGAAAGTAAAGGAGACATGCCACAGATTGTAATTCCGAAAGTCCTAATTCCAGTGGTTTTGGATATAGTACATTGCAGGTTCGGTAGTCCGCACTTGGGGATAGAAAAAACGCATAATGAGGTGTATGCTAAATATATTTGGAAAAATATGGGGAAAGATGTGGAAAACTTTGTGAAAAACCGTACAGTATGCAATGCTTGCAAACCCGCAAGGATAACTTCCTGGAAATTAGGGTCATATCTGATGGCAAGTAGACCTTTTCAGAGAATACATATGGATATCCTAGGAAATTTTTGTGAATCTAGATATGCGAATAAGTACCTGGTGGTAATAATAGATGAACTAACGAGGATAGTAGAAATTTTTCCACTTAAGCATAAAACACCTGAAGAGGTAGCTATAGCATTTTTCAATGGTATCATTTGCAGATATGGCTCACCCGAGGTTTTATTGAACTACAATGAAAGAGAATTCATAAACAAGACTTTAGAATGTTTGGCAGAAGTCATGGGCATACAGAAAGTAACAATTATTCCATACAGACCTGAAGCTAATGGGTATGTGAACAAGCAAACAGGAGAGTGCTCGAAGCTCTAAGGAAGACTGTAGGAGGAAATGATAAAAACTGGGACAGATATAAAGATGTGTTAGACATATCATCAACACGACGGTCAGTGATTCCATTAAAATGTCTCCATTTGAATCCTTGATTGGTTGCCAAGCACGAGACACATTTGATCTGTTAACTATACCTCATCATGGAGAAGACACAATCGAAGCATTAATTTCCACAGCAAAGGAGAGACATGCTTGTATCAGCCGTGATCTTGAGGCTACGACCCGAGAAATGGTGGAAAGAAATAACAAGAAATCATTAGATGTTAAAATTGCTGTTGGAGACAATGTATTTCTAAAAATCAATGTGAGAAATGAACTAAATTACAATTGGGTCCGAAATTTGAAGGTCCTTTTAGAGTTATTGAGGAAAGGACAGGAAACAGATTTATAATCTTAGATGAAAAGACAGGTCAGTCGAAATTAACTCACATATTTAAATTGAACAAGTTTGGTAGTAGTAGTTAATACGATAACCGCGCAGTTGCATTTATTTCAGATTTTGAAAATTGATTAATCAGTTTAATGTAATGATTTTTTTTCTTTCATTCTTCTACTATTCTTCTTATTGTGCGCAAATTGCAGCGATTTGGCGTAAAAACCAGAAGTAATTATTTCATGATGAAAACGGGATGAAAAAATACGGGAAATTGCTGTAAAGTTGAGAAAAATTATAAAAGGTCCGTGGTGGTGATTTGGTGATTCCTGGTTATATTGGTTTATTGGGGCTGAGTTTTTGTGGCTATTTTGGTGGTGAAGTTTTTTGTGGCTATGATTTTTGGTGGTGATCTGTGATTTTATGAGCCAATAAGGTGATGATTGTGGTTCTTTTTGGTGTTATGGCTCTTGGAGGGTGGTACTAGTGCATTGTGGTTTAATGGGGCCCTATAAAGGTGTTGTATTTTATGAGGTTATATTCACCAGTGGTTATATTTAGCGGTATATAATTGTTATGCATAATTCTTGAATTGTGGTTTTCTGTGGTTTATATCCCGACTAAGTGATTATCGGGGTTCTATATACATGTGGCAGTATCATAAATGAGTTACTTTGAGGTACATACCTTACCTCACAGACCTTACATCTTGTTCGGGTTGCCCAGGTCCCTCAGTGTGAGGCACCTCTAATGTCTACCAGAGAGTTACTAATGCATCTTCCAATCTTGGATGGTCTGGGATGCAGCTTAGATATTTGTCGAGCTTATTCTTAAACACATCTACACTCACTCCTGATATATTCCTCAGATGAGCTGGCAACACATTGAATAGACGCTGCATTGTCGATGCTGGTGCGTAGTGGATTAACCCTTAAACGCTAAGCCGCTATTTACCAAAGTGTCTGTCATACACCAGCAGCGTTCAGGAGTTAGCGCCGAAGCGGAAAAAAAGTTTTTTCTCAAAAAATCACCGCACGCTTAGTTTTCAAGATTAAGAGTTCAATTTTGGCTCCTTTTTTTGTCATTGCCTGAAGTTTAGTGTACAACCATCAGAAATTAAAAAAATATCATTATCATATATAAATATTGGAATATATGACAGCTCGAAAAAAAAAATTTCATATATAATTGTATACAAATCGCGCTGTGAGCAAAACGGTTAAAGCTAATGAGTTAATTTTTTGTCGTTGTATTGTACACTAAATTGCGATGATTTTGGTATATAACAAATTGTAAAACGATCAAAGCAACACAGAGAAAATATTATGAAAAAATGATGCATGAATTCGTAATGCGCGGACGTAAAAAGTTTTTTCAAAAATTCACCATAAATCGAAATATTGTGCTAGAGACATCCTGTTTGTTGCAAAATGAAGGTAATTGATTGAATATTACTAGACTGTACGTGTTTTAGCTTACAATTGCAGTTTTCAACCATTTCGGTCGAGTTAAAGATTTGACCAAAGGTCGAATTTTTTCTATTTAACGTGATTTATATGAAAATATTTCAAAACTGATAAAAGCTACAACCATGAGTTTTTTTTGTTGTATTTTACACTAAATTGCGCATATTTTCATATATAACACTTTATGTAACGGCTAATATAAAACGGTGTAAAAATTACGACAAATTGGCGAAAGAATTTCTGAGATTTTTGGCAGAGTTACCGCGCGGACTTAAGGAAAAAGTTTTTTCAAAAATTCACCATAAATCAAAATATTGTGCTAGAGACTTCCAATTTGTTGCAAAATGAAGATAAATGTTTGAATATGACTAGCATGTAAGATTTTTACCTTACAATTGCGTTTTTCAACCATTTTGGTCGAGTCAAAGTTGACCGAAGGTTGAAATTTTGACACTTATCGTGATTTATATGAAAATATTTCAAAACTGATGAAAGCTACAACCAAGGGTTGTTTCTATTGTATTCTACATGAAATTGTGCACATTTTCATATATATAAAACTCTATGTAACGGCAAATATATAATGGTGTAAAAATTACAATAAAGTTATGAAAGAATTTCTGAGATGCGTCGCTGATGATTTTTAGTGCAAGAAAAAAGAAATTCGCACATGCGCAGCTGAGAAACGCTTGTAAACTAAACAACGGCGTGATCCGTGAACTCCCAGCATCCCTCAAGGCGCGTGATTTAACATTTTTTGCAAACTAGGCCTATGACTATTTTTCCGCAAATATTTAAAAAAACTTTTTGTAGTCGACATACCGTACGTCTGTTTAGCACCCAACAGACAATTTTAGTCGACGTATAATACGTCCAATAGGTGTTTAAGGGTTAATGTCCTGTGCTTTCCCTATTTTTCCTGGTATAGTTTGGACCTTATTAATCTAACTCTGCTTGCCCTTTCTGAAATTTTTATCTCCACGATGTTTTCAGCAATTCCTTCTATCTGTTTCCATGCCTGAATTATTATGTAGCGTTCTCTTCTCCTTTCTAGACTATATAATTTTAAAAATTGTAGTCTTTCCCAGTATTCAAGATCCTTAACTTCTTCTATTCTAGCTGTGAAGGACCTTAGTACACTCTCTATTTGTGCAATATCCTTTTGATAGTGTGGGTACCATATCATATTGCAATATTTAAGTAGACTACAAACATACGTTTTATAAAGCATGAATCATGTTTTTTGTTCAGCTTTTTCTTGTTTTGGAAGTGCTGTTGAAAAAACAACTTCCCATTTTTGCTTTACATTTGCCAATAGAATTGCTATTTGATCATTGCATAACATGTTCCTGTTCAACATCACACCAAGGTCTTTAACTGCTTCCTTATTTGTGATTGTCTCGTTATTAGGTCCCCTATATGCATACAGCTTTCCTTCTCTATCTCCATAATTTGTTGATTCAAATTCATCAGAGTTAAATACCATCCTATTTACCTCTGCCTATTCATATACTTTGTTAATGTCTCTTTGTAGCGCGTTCCTATCTTCATCACAAGTAATTTCTCTACTTATTCTTGTGTCATCAGCGAAACTACTCACTACTGAGTCCTTAATATTACTGTCTATGTCTGCAATCATAATAACAAACAGCAATGCAGCTAGCACCGTACCTTGTGGCACACCGGATATTACCTTAGTTTCATCCGATTTCTCATCGTTTGCAATAACTATCTGTTTTCTGTTGTGTAAAAATTCTTTTAACCATCTTCTTACTTTGTCCACTATATTATGTTTTCTAATTTTCTTCATTAATATATTATGATCTGCCTTGTCAAAAGCTTTTGCAAAGTCTAGATAAGCCACATCTGTTTCTTTTCCATTTTTCATATTTTTGTATGTTCTCACGCTGGACTAACAGTTGGGTTTGTGTACTTTTTCCAGGTACAAAACCATGTTGACCTATATTAAACAAATTATTTTTTATTAAATGTTTCATAATATTTTTCTTCATTACCCTTTCATACACTTTCATAATATGTGATGTTAGACTCACAGGCCTATAATTACTTGCCTCTAGTCTTGATCCACTTTTGAAAGTAGGGGTAATATATGCTAATTTGTGCTCATCATAAATCTTGCCTGTATCTACACTTTGCCTTAATAATATTGCAAGGGGCTTTGCGATAGAATGAACTACTTTCTTTAACAAAATAGCAGGGACACCATCAGGCCCAGCTGCTGCTCCATTTTTTAATTTCATTAATAACCTGCAAAATATCGGCTTCATTAATATCTATGTCTGATAAATATTCACTATTTTCATCCCTTATTTCTGTATCATTATCTTCATTATCAATTCTAGGGGTAAATTCTCTCTTATATCTTTCTGCCAATATGTTGCATATTTCCTTTTTTTCATTTGTTAATCTCCCTTCAATTCTTCTTTTATTCATCATTTTTGCATATGAGTACAAATGGCTTAGGATTTAGCCTATGGGGGATATTTTATAATTGGTGGTTTTTTCTTATAGATGTTTTCAAGGACAATTTTTTGGGTACCCTTGAGGTGAAAATGAGGATGTCCTGAGCATAATTTTTGAGGAATGTGGTTCTATAGTATCAGTAAAAATTTATTGAGGATTCCCATCGAGGACTTAATAAATGATTTTTGGGCCCTTAGAAGGAATGATGATTTCCGAGTTTAAGAGTCTGACTAGACAAGTCTAAAGTGCAATTTGAGCACATGTATAAACAGGTGACTTAATGCTGACAATGCTGTGATGTGACCAATTGTTGATATTCTTTTGGAGTTGATTACTCAGAGGCTTGCACCATTTTCAGGAATGTCGATGATGACATTCCATGGTGAGGAATTTTAAGGGGTCAATTCGGGTCGATAATGATGTGTTGCGGCAGCAATTAGCATGACGATACATATTATGTTTTATATGGAAAAGCGCTGAATTATATCTTTTTTCTCCTTATACATTTTGTAATGGGAAAAGTTGAATTATTATTTTTTTCCTACAAGGGAAACTTGTAATTGGGATTAAGGAGTTTTTTATGGTAACTTTACATAGGATTTCTATTATAGAAAGGAGGTAGAATTTATCTTGGGATACGTAAGATAGAAGGGATATTCAACATTATGTTTAATGGGGGTTAGCTGTATAAACATTACAGGGGTTTTGCTGTATAGACATTACAAGGTTTTTGATAGTATACTTGTCAGATACGGGATTAATAATAAGTGGTCAGTTAGTGATAATAATTCTCTCAGTAAGCTTAGTAGGGGTCAGTAGATAAAGATCATATTTTATTTTAGTGAAGAATTTTAGTCCTTAATAATTGACTATGTGATTGGGTATATTAGTTTATGACAGATTAATGTGTTATTTCTTTTAAGACCATGTAGACTTGTCAGAAAGTCAGTTAGAACCTATTAATGACGATACACAGACATACGATGACTTTAGAGAATTCCCAACTTCACACGAGGGTGACAACGAAAACAACTTAGGATCTACAATGCCAGAGGTCGGATCTTCACACGGGCGACTATATTACGGGTTGCCTTTGCATGGTCGAGATGTCGTCGATGGATCGTCTCAGAATACATTCTGGGACAAATAGGGAGTCTACAATACTTCTATGAGGCAGGTGCAAGATGCACTTGCATGAGAGTCACGGGATATTTCAAGTTGGCAACGAGGTGGCGGTTATGATTCCTTCATCGTAGGACGTTGAATCTACAGTTCAGCAACGAGGGTGTTAGGATACACCTAGAGGGGTCGCAGATGCTTAATAATGGCGCATGCAGAGTTGTTTCAAGATGGTTCATGCGCTCAGCCAGGCTCTACAATTATTCGACAAAGGTGTTCGTGAAACACTTACATGGGACCATGCGGCGGTTAAAGTTCCGCGTACACTGGAGACGGTTACGGTTCCACTGCTAGATGATAACGATGGGGATGAATTCTTCTTCCGACAAATGCTACACAGTTCCAGTGATTGCTGTTATGCAGATATAATGATGGTTGAAA
>NC_087208.1:25712327-25782327 GCF_015104395.2 Macrobrachium nipponense
TTGGGAGTGTCACTATGCGTCTCAGCAAACCTAAAAACTGTGGATTAAACACTATTATCAGTCATTTTTGGTTATTTTTACATGGCAATCCCTTCATACCACCTTCTCACCCACCCTTCCTATCGGGGCTAAACTTGGACTTGAAGGGCATTGAGTGTGTCACTATTCATCTCAACGACCTCAAAAACTATAGGTTAGACACTAATATCTGTAATTTTTTGTTTTCTTACATGTCATTCAACCCCTTCCCAGCCCCTTCTCATCCACCCTTCCTATCGGAGCTGAACTAGGACTTAAAGGGCACTGGGGTGTCACTATTCATCTTAGCAACCTTGAAAACTATGGATTAGACACTAATATGTGTTTTCAGTTATTTGTACGTGTCACCCCCTTTCCACCCCATCAGGACTGAACTTGGAGTTGAAGGACATCAGGAGTGTCACTGTTCATCTCAGCAAGCTCCAAAACTATGGACTATACTCTAATATCTCTCATTTTCACTTATTTCTACATTTCAAACCTATTCCACCCACTTCCCACACCCCATCCCTTTGGTGCCAGTGATGTCTTACCCCCACAGTATTCTTTTCCAGATGGTAAGTCATAACTATAACAAGTTTGGTTGGAATTACTCAATGTGTTTTAAAATGTATGTAGAAAATAACCACACACACATACATACATACATTCTTACATCCGCTTTTATATATAGAGAAGATTAGTCTTTTAAAAGCTTTCAAAATGGCTTAACTGACAACGACGAGGGATTCTGACAAAATTTCTTTGACTGATTTGTTGCAAAACTTCAAGTTAAGAGACACTGTGAAGTGCCTTCAGAAATATCAAAAACTATTGTTACATTTACCCTTTGTAAACTCATGTTGCAATACTTGAATAATTGCTTTACATGTCTCTGGGATGATATGCCCTAAGGAAAGACTTGTTGCGGGTTAAGTATAGCGTGTCCAGCAATCTCGTACAGTGAAATCTGGTTGTCTCATACAAGCGTGTTATCTTTAATTCTATAAGAGGGGAGACCATAAATAATTCCCTGTTGGTCTGCTCGTCAATTCTCGGTAACTAAATCAGCCACCAGGGCAAATTTTCAATTCATTAAATAAACAATCGTGAGATCATTCATTTCTCTTCATCAATTATAGGTCAATTCAGGTTCTCCTTTTTCGCTGAGGTTTTCCAGTTTCTGTTGCATTCCAGCCCCCAGTCACCTCCACCGTGAAGAGGTGACTGTAAAAGTGCACAGACTAGTCATCTATGACTTCAATGTTCTCCTCTAAAAGACCCTTCACTTTTAATGACAGGACCAGAGCTCCCCGAGACCCCCCAAAGTTAAAGCTGGAATAGTAATGGGACATAAAATGGAGGCTATTGTCAGTCCTTGAAAGGTATTCTGTAGCTATCATGGTCACAAACTACTAGGGGCTCCACCCCCTCTCTCTGCCATATTGTTTTTGTCTGTTTGTATGGTGTTTTTACGTTGCAAGGAACCAGTGGTTATTCAGCAACGGGACCAACGGCTTTGCGTGACTTCCGAACCACGTTGAGAGTTCTCTGCCATATTGCCCTATGGAAAGACAGGCATCCCCTACCTGTGGCAATCTTCTATAACCCCTACTGGGTTAGGGTAATTATATTATCTAGCTTTGAATTTGCCATTTTTCCCTTTATTGTTAGCATAAGGTTCAGTAGCTCCTATTTTTTCTTTAGTGTTAGCATGAGGTTCAATGGGTCCTATTTTCCTATAGTTAACATGAGATTAAAGATATCCCATCTACTTATGTGGTAGCGAGGTTCAGTGGATCCAATCTTTCCTTTAGTGATAGCATGAGGTTCAATAAAAAATTTTCTTTAACATGAGGTTCAATGGATCTCATCTTTCATTTACTGTTAGCATTAAGGTTCGATGGTTCCTATTTCTCCTCTCATGTTCTCTGGACTTGAAGTCTAGTCCATGTCTTATCAATATTTTGCTTTTGTTTTTTGGCGGGAGTTGCATTTTTTATCAACAGTACTAAGTCATAAAATTAATACAAAAATAACAATATGAAAGAGATTTTATTGTTACATCTCTCAGTCGAGTATATTTTAATTTTACCAGACCAGTAAGCTGATTAACAGCTCTCCTAGGTGTGGCCTGAAGGATTAGATACTTTCACTTGGCCTAGGAACCAATTGACTAAATAGCAATGTGACCTACAGCTTATTGTGGAATCTGAACCACATCGAGAAATGGATTTCTATCACCAGAAATAAACTCCTTTGATTTCTTGTTGGCCGAGCGGGGTCAAACCCAGACCCTAGGATTGGTAGTCGAGCACGTAACCAACTCGTCCAACGAGGAACTTATATCTTACAGTTCTCCACATTGTTTTGGCTGCTTTCTTCAAACCTTTTTCTGATGTCTGACGCTTTACTCTGTTATCCCGGATTTGGTATGGCATTCATCTGGATTTGGTACTTTCATGCTACCAAGTCCCTGTGAATGTGACTTCATTTTGTCTTTATTCATGATATTTTCCCATGATATAATACATTTTTATATCTATTCATTAATTTATACTCTTTCAATAAGTGTAATCACTTCTTTCTGTTACCCTTTACCTTCCCTTAAATTCCTAATTAACACCATACTCTTTGCAAGTTTGAATTTAGTCAATGGATCATGTGGGTTTGTTCCATATGAAGAGGGTTTATCTTCTGAATAATAATAATAATAAGATAATAATAATATAAATAAAATAATAATAATAATAATAATAATAAACATACATAAATCATAATCATATAAAAATAATAAAATAAAATAATAAATAAATATAATAGAATAATAAATAAATATAATAATAATAATAAATAATAATAATAACTAAAAAATAATAATAAATAATAATAAATAATATAATTAAATAATAATTAAATAATAATTAAATAATAATAAATAATAAATAAATAAATAAATAATAATAATAAATAATAAATAAATAAAATATAAAAACTAAATTAATAATAAATTAATAATAATAATAATAATAATAATAATAATAATAATAATAATAATAATAATAATAATAATTTAATAATTAAATAAATAATAATTAATAATTAATAATTAATAATAATAATAAATTAATAATAATAATAATAATAATTAATAATTAATAATTAATTAATAATAATAATAATAATAATTAATAATTAATAATTAATAATTAATAAATTAATAATAATAATAATAATAATAATAATAATAAATAATAATAATAATAATAAATAATAATAATAAACTAATAATAAGAGCATCAAGGAAATAGATACCCTAATCCAGACTGTAAGGATTGTATCTGGGGACATCAGGATGGAGTTTGGAATAGAAAAATGCGCCTTAGTCAACATACAAAAAGGCAAAGTAACGAGAACTGAAGGGATAAAGCTACCAGATGGGAGCAACATCAAACAAATAGATGAGACAGGATACAAATACCTGGGAATAATGGAAGGAGGGGATATAAAACACCAAGAGATGAAGGACACGATCAGGAAAGAATATATGCAGACACTCAAGGCGATACTCAAGTCAAAACTCAAAACACGCCGGAAATATGATAAAAGCCATAAACACATGGGCAGTGCCAGTAATCAGATACAGCGCCGGAATAGTGGAATGGACGAAGGCAGAACTCCCCAGCATAGATTAGAAAACCAGGAAACATATGACAATACACAAAGCACTACACCCAAGAGCAAATACGGACAGACTATACGTACATAACACGAAAGGAAGGAGGGAGAGGACTACTAAGTATAGAGGACTGCGTCAACATCGAAAACAGAGCACTGGGGCAATATCTGAAAACCAGTGAAGATGAGTGGATTAAAGAGTTGCATGGGGAAGAACGGACTAATAAAAAGTAGACGAAGACCCAGAAATATACAGAGACAGGAGAAGACAGACAGAAAACAGACGACTGGCACAACAAACCAATGCATGGACAAAATAACATGAGACATGACTAAAGAACTAGCCAGCGATGACAATTGGCAATGGCTACAGAGGGGAGAGCTAAAAAAGGAAACTGAAGGAATGAGAACAGCGGCACAAGATCAGGCCCTAAGAACCAGATATGTTCAAAGAACGATAGACGGAAATAACATCTCTCCCATATGTAGGAAGTGCAATACGAAAAATGAAACCATAAACCACATAGCAAGCGAATGCCCGGCACTTGCACAGAACCAGTACAAAAAGAGGCATGATTCAGTGGCAAAAGCCCTCCACTGGAGCCTGTGCAAGAAACATCAGCTACCTTGCAGCAATAAGTGGTACGAGCACCAACCTGAGGGAGTGATAGAAAACGATCACGCAAAGATCCTCTGGGAACATAAGGTATCAGAACGGATAGGGTGATACGTGCAAACAGACCAGACGTGACGTTGATTGACAAAGTCAAGAAGAAAGTATCACCCATTGATGTCGCAATACCATGGGACACCAGAGTTGAAGAGAAAGAAAGGGAAAAATGGATAAGTATCAAGATCTGAAAATAGAAATAAGAAGGATATGGGATATGCCAGTGGAAATCGTACCCATAATCATAGGAGCAAGAGGCACGATCACAAGTCCCTGAAAAGGAATCTAGAAAAACTAGAGGCTGAAGTAGCTCCAGGACTCATGCAGAAGAGTGTGATCCTAGAAACGGCACACAGTAAGAAAAGTGATGGACTCCTAAGGAGGCAGGATGCAACCCGGAACCCCACACTATAAATACCACCCAGTCGAATTGGAGGACTGTGATAGAGTTAAAAAAAAAAAAAAAATAAAAAAAAAAAAATAAAAATAATAATAATAATAATAATAATAATAATAATAATAATACTCTCTCTCGCATTGTGCATGAATATTTTATTACAAGTTGATATCCCTTAATGAAACGTAAATTAATAGATCTCATTACCTGTTTACCCGAGGTTTCAACCAGATATACAATGCCTAAATTAAGGTCGACAGTCTTGTGCTTTGGATGAGTGATGATTCAGAAATGTTTGTATTCCATCCCATATACATAGCAATAAAGAATAACCCAGAGAGAAAAAGAAGGGAAAGCAAATGTCCAGCAAGTGCATACCGTAGTTTTCCTCAATGCCCCACACATGTATGTCCTCACATGCAGCCATACAGTTCCAATGCTACATGGTTGAGCAATTTATAGATTCATTAACAGTATAATCTGTTCAAGCTCTAAGTTGACTGATATTTCAACTTCAAAAAATGCTTCTTTTGCATTAAATTCCATTTTGATTTTTAAATTCATACAAAAAAATTCATGATCACCATCAAAGTCATTCATCAGAGGCAGAGAGAGAGAGAGAGAGAGAGAGAGAGAGAGAGAGAGAGAGAGAGAGAGAGACTCTCTCTCTTTCTCTGAAGGAACACAATTTCTGAGACAGTTATGACATATTTCTCTAAGCCACTCAAAAGAGAAACAAAATGACATGCAATGACAGAGTTATTTTTAGCCCTCCCTCTATTAGGTACTTATCCCAGCCTACATCATCCCCACAACTACTTTCACTGCATGCTTCACAGCTGTTAACAGGTTTACTATCATATTTTCCTGCCCACACAGCACTACCAAACATACAGAAGGTTTTTTATTCATTTTTACTTATTGTTTATATAGCCATGTATATTTTTGGGACACTGGTGTCTACAGATAATGATAAGTTGTGAATAATGCATATAGTGAAGGATTACTGTATCAATTATTAATGAAAATGAGACCTAGCAAGATTCTTGGGAGGAAAAACTCTTACATGTAAATCAGATGATGTCTTTCATCATTTGCAGGCCAGTAAAACTGTTTTTACTTTTAAGATAAGGTTCACATTACTTTTTTACAAAACCCAACCTTTGTTGTATATCCAAGTCCATTTATACCCTTCATCATAATTTTTTTCAGAGTTGCAAGAGAAATGAAATGTTAGTCCTGAAACATTATAATTATCCCAATCTTTAAGGTCAAATATGATCTGGCAGCAAAACACCTGACAAAATAAATAGTACCCCAGATATTCCAGCATCAATCTATTCTTTACAAAACAGTCAACAAACTGGAACCAGATTATTCAAAAAAAAAAAAAAAAAAGGCAGGACAAAATTATGATAGCTCTACATAAATACGGAAAAACATTCCATGGAAGAGACGAATAACTAACCTTACACACTGTGTTGATCTTATGACTGGTGGATTTTTCATTTAATTCAGCTCTGGTTCTCATAATTAGCAAATAAAGGAGATACTTAATCATAATGTTCCAAATACCAGGGAAACAGAAAGGTCACCATCTCTGTAAGCATTAAGAAAAATTTGACATTTACACCTTGTCTTATGGCAGACACCAATCAAAATGTAGGATAAATAAAACATAAATTAATCGTATTGTCGTTCATATTATACATGATCTACAAAAGACTGAGATATCGCTGCAAAAGTGATACTCACTGTCCTGACATGGCACCCATGAGGCAGGAGGAACAGATTTATGGGAGATGACTCTTGACTAAAAGAATACCTCCTTCACAGGTTAAAATCATCATCTATTATCAATTTTGTGTAGCCCCTTGACAATCCTGAATTGACAAGAGCCCGGATTATAAAGCTAGCACAGCAGGAGTTGATATACAATGAGAGAGAAAAAAGTAATTTGGTTTGTCAAAACATCCATTACAAAATCATTAAGGAAATCAAGACATACAAAAACATAAATTGTAAATCAGCATAAATGAAACTAAAATTTTACATAAAAGATCAAATATTCTTTGGGATGCACCAATTTTCTTCCTTTTTCAGTAATGCAGCTGACCAACATTACATCATTACAGAAACATCTCAAAATAAGAGCAGAAGGTCAAAGCCATGCATATCAAAAACAACTTCACCAGACCTACAAAATAACTTGCCACCTGATGAAGAAAAATACTACTGAAGACCTCGCAGAACTTTGACCCTGCAAGTTTTGAGACTGTCAACATTTCTTAGACAACGTTCTTTTCTTTACAAGGACTGATGAAAACTGGAGCCATTGACAAAATACCTGTTTTTACTGATATAAAGTAAAGAATCTGAACAATAACCTGAAATAATTTAGAAAGAAAAACTCTCCTGCAACATCAAGTTGAAATATTGGATTTAATCATCAAAACATTGGCTATGTATTCCTATACAAAATGCCCTACCACACTAATCAACATTAGCACAGTAGTTCATATAATGCAGTGGATGTCAAAATATACATGTCTCCCATAGGTAAAAAGTCACCTACTGGAAAAAGGGCAGTATGGAATATAAACAGCATATACTATTGTACATTTTGAACACCCAAAAACGCATTCACATAATATTTCTTTTATTTTAATGTGAATGATGCTTTGGAATACATTACACTATGTACAATGTAGAGCCTTGAAGGGGCTCACAATAACCACAACTATGTATTGCTTTATTTGCTATATCATTATTTTTTATGGGCTGCCTTGAAAGACACTAAATTCAAATCATTAAAAGAATGAAAGAGACCATTTTAATTTTCTGAATACCTTACAAGAATTTTCTGAGCAGCCAACTATGCATGACACAATTCATCACCCCTCAAACACTGGTCAGTTAACTGACAAATCAATCAACATTTCCATGTATGCTGTTGCCACAAATTCAAAAAATTGAAGACTTAGCACCTAGGACATCTGACTTTCACAAAGGGATATGAAGTGATTCTTTGTCATGGATATACTGTACTGCATAAAGGTTACTTAACTTTGTATTAAAACTGCATTAATCTACAACAATTATCAGGCCACAATGTATTCATAGTGCATGTCCTGGCCTATACAACAACAACAACAACAACAAAGAAATCTCAGACTAAACATTCAATGAACACAATGCTAGTATTTGAGGGGTGATTCAGAAATAAGGGTGTCTGTTCACGCAGGCTACTGAACACAGCCTATGGTTAAAAAAGTAATATACAAAAGAAAGCCTTCAAAATGTATAAGTAACACATCTTGTCAGACATCCAAATTTCTTTGAAAAAATATCTGCAATACAACAAACCTGTTTAGCACAGTTGATATCACAAATAATAACTAGGTTGAACAAATGACAGAATAGCAACCAAAGGTAACTGATGTTGGAATATGGGTAAAAAGATATGTGATTGTGTGTCATAGCATATTTCATGTACACTGTACACAGAAATCAAAACATCCTAAAACAAAGTATAGTACAGTAAAGCCAATGCACTGGCTGATATGATGGATGACAAAGTGATCGAACCGCAAAGACCAACGAACCTTAACCAATAGTAGACTGTCCAAGCATTTCTTTCATACACTTGGGCTCCCAGGACAACAATGAATCCCAAAACCCTCTCTGTATTGAAAGATATGCCCCATTTGATTTCAGTTTTCAGAAGACTTGACAAAAAAAGGCCAAAAATACAAGATGTCTGCTTCCAAAAACAAAACCCAGAAGAACTAAAGATAATGCAAAAGAAAAAATGTTTCCATAAAAAGCCAATCACTATGGCTTTCATTAGCTAAAGTTCTTTCATTTCTTGAGACAGGGCATGCATACCAAAGCAGTTAATGGAATTGTTAAAGTCTGAGTTTAATTTGTCCTAGTAAAATACTCTTTTGTCAGCATAATAATTGCCTAACATGGAATACGTGAAAATGCTAAAACTCATCATTTACTTCAAATTTTGTTGGCCGACTGTCATCATATCAAGCATTCTTATCACAATAAAATGGAATTCATGAAATAGCTAGATGGCATGACTGAAGTTGAATTAATATTTTAAGGTCCACATCAACACCAGATGCACTTCATACAGGTCTTTGGAAACCAAGTGTCTTCAACTTTGTGCAAAAAAAAAAAAAAAAAAAAAAAGGCAGAAAAAACTTTACAAAAAAGATCTATTAAGAGCATCCATTATAATACCATGGCAAGATTTAATAAAATTAATAAAAATTAAATTCAAAGAACAGATCTCACTGTCAAGAAATATTATATTCCTTGGTAGAAAATCATAGTCATAGGGTAAAGCACCTAACAATCTATGTCCCTTCCTGCCTTAAGGTTTAGAAGCTATGAGAATGCTCAGACCTTTAATTGCAAGATCTTTCAGACCATGCATGAAAAAAAATGAAAAGAGTACATTTCAAAGTTCATCACTGGATATGAATAATTTACGACTACTCATGATTTTCCTAAGAGCAAAACAAGTATGAGAACCCAAAATCTCTATTCACACACTACATTCATACAAAGAAATATCTAAGACTTCTCTGCAAAAAAAAAGGCGGTTTTGTACTAACAATCCAGACATCACTTTCCTTTCAAAAGCTGGAATAAATAGGCTGTGGCTTCCATACCAGCTTACTAATTGCTTAACAATGAGAAAAAAATCAATTACATATACAGTAACATTTTTTAAGAACTGGCTTTGCCTTAATTAATAGTGATAATTTTAAGAAAGCCATTGCACTGTTATACCTTGTGTGGGATGCTAAAGCACTGTTGACAGCCGCTAGGCCAAGGAGGCATCAGATTCGACTGCACTTGACCTTTTTCTGACGATTAGCAAATGTCTGATAAAATGCAGTGAATTGTTAAAAAAAATGCAACCTGATGAGAGTGAAAGATTTAACTTGCTCCAAGATCAATGATGCAAGAAACTCAACTGAACCAATGAAAAGCAAGAGAATGTTAATCATTCTTTTACTGCAAATATGACAGCAAAAAAAAAAACTCCACAAAAGAATGATGTGAGAGCATCAGAGGGAAGCACATTGTACAGTGCATGGCTACTTGCATTAAAAAAGAAGTCGACACCTGCACCTCCTTCAGCCCGCAGATTAAATGAGGCACCAATTCTCAGTTGCAAATTTAGACAGTTATTCCTCTACATCAGCCACAAAATATTTCTTTCTTTAACAGCCACTGGAGAATTAGTGCCCAGGTCTACCTGAGATATGAGCAAAACAGTTGTTGAAACATTTGATGGAAACTGTACAGTATAGTGGGGCAATGGAGGCACTCAGAGCAGCATTGGCTTATGACACCGGGAATGACTGACTACTAATATTACAGACATCTAGAAATGATAAACTGTTAAAATTTCTTTGCTTAAAAGTACCCAGACAGATACAGCAATTTACCTCCAATAATGTTCTTCAGCTATGTATAATATTTATTAATAAATCCCAAATCTCACACTTTACTGATGAATATATTTCCAATGGAATTGAGGTTTTTAAGAAATGCTACATTTGTTAATGAAGTTTATAGGTTCTATATTATTCTACTCAAAAGACACTGTAAAAATGAGGCAAATGTAAAAATGGACACCAAAGGTTTACAACAAGAAAACATCACATCTAATATATTTCAGTTCAAACAAAATTAGATTTTCCAAAGCGAGTTTCTTGATAACTAATGACTCTGTCTTTCTCCCCTTTTTCCTAGTGTCCTTCTAATACAAATAAAGGAAAATGGATTACTACCAAAAAGGCCTTCAGAATGTTTAAAATTTATATTCCTCATCATCAAATGTAGTTTCCTTATACGTACAATTAGCCATATTTGCTGAACTGTCAGACTTAAGTGCAAATATACTCAACAGGTGTCATTTTTTAAATTATAAAAAAAAAAATATTTCATTTCAATAAGGTATATTTGTTACTCAGCAACTTTGCCAAAAAAAATATCAATAATCATACAAGCCAAATAACAATATAAAAATACTCTGTGGGCAAGTTTAATTCCTGTAGCATTTAGGATATTTAAATATAAATGTACAATCAAAATAGGAAACAGTGTTGTTCCTTATCAGTCGAGTTGTTCCACATATTGGAATGAGAAACCAGCATAAGATACTGTCAGCTATTGCCAGACATCCTTTCTCAAATTTAAAATTGCAGAAAGCCTCTGAACTGCAGTGTGGTTTCCACTGGAGACTGCGCCTTTAGGTGATGCATTAAACCCACCAACACTGCCCTTCAAGACATTTTATAACATAGTGTTGAGTTTTATTATTTTATAGGATGTTCACAGCAACTAGACTTCTGTAAACTGTTGGCTCAAGAAATGAAAAATGACCTATATGAAGACCTACGTATAAGAAAAAATATTCTTATGTTGGGTAAAACTAGTCACCCTGGATAAGCTTACTGACCTCTCCTTGATATCTTGTAATAATTTTTTCAGCTGACACAACATTCCTGCATGGTTTACTTCACTGCTTGATTTCCCTATTTTCAATTGCATGCAGTAAAAATTTTCAGAATTACTCTACAGGTAAACAATGCAAATAAAATCTATACAAACACAAAATACTAACACTTCCCCAACTTACTTTACACGATCCATCAGCTAACACTGTTACAGATGATATTCTCTCCCATCCCGCCCCAAACCCTATTTGAATATATGTGACACTTAAATACGTACCCCAGCAGACTAGGAACATAACTGGTTTTATATACAATCAAGCAAATTCCCTTTGATTCTCTTGGTTCTGATTTCAACCCATTCATTATAGAATTCAGATTCTGCAATAAGAAGGATCATTTAATGATATCCAAAATGAATGGATTTAAGTTTTGTGAGTGTGCGCGCAGAGATATTTACTGTATACATGCAAACACATATACAGTACATAAACACACACAAACATTGTATGATTATATATACTGGCATTTACATACAAATGTATGCATAAAACTAATCATCTGGTGTATTTTAAAAGCATGTATATGGTGTTATTTATCCTAACAATGAAAAATTTTACCCCAGGAATGTACAATTTAGAAATATTTATGAGATTTCATCAACTGTTCTACATAGCAATCATATAAATAATAATTCATTCACTTGGTTACACAATAACAGCATGACCCTAACCCTGATCATGCTGCTCATTCTATATGCAGTACCTTACCTCCTGAGCATATAGTACTTATGTCTACAGAAGGATGAAACTGTGACAACAAGACTGCCATTGCATGGTCAAGAGCAATGGTCAACGCACGCATCACAGCAATGACCACTGCTTATGCTATACCAATGGCCCTTATTTGCTTTTGTAGCAATAGGCTAATAATGTTTTAAATGCTTCTACTAATAAGAGTTCCTTAATTGTGCCAATGCAAAACCATACATATAATAAACAATTTAAAAAACTAAATATGCTGAATGAATATACAAGTGTAAAAAACTTTTGTGCATCACATGCTCACCTGCCTTGGTGTTCAATTTCCCAGCAGCTCTAGCTACATTATGGCACTAATAATCATAGATGCAAAACTTTCAGGCCTCATTAGACAAAACAAATACAAATAGAGTTTAAATACTGAAAATTTATCCACACACAAAGCGTGAATGCTTTTCCACACACTAAGTGTGAATGCTTTCAAAAGGTTTTCCAAATAATGATGAGTTATTTCTAATAGACAAGAAACAAATGTATTTTAAGAGTGATATGCACAATATTATGTTAACTGCAGACACTGCAACATATAAAAGCACAAGAAGCAGGGACAAAAATAAAAAGTAAAAAGAACTGGCAACTTTTCTTCAACCAAATACCTGCATGACAAAACAATTCCTTAGGGTGACTAGAAGTTGTGGATAACTGTTCTCACAAAAACTTTCTGCTTTCTTTTGTTGTGACATAACATGTCGTTACATATGACACAGACGACAAAGATGAAGTCTGTGCAAAGCTTAAGGTGGGATATTTATTTAAATATGCATAATTCAACAATTACTTAACCATTCAACACAAGACAATTACAAAAGACCAGCTTTTTCATGAAACCTACTTGCAACTGACAACAGCCTAAAGACCAGTTCATGAACTCATAATTTACTGCAGAAGCACAGTAGTCAGTTTCTTTTGCCAAAGAGCATCATTACATCAACGATCTAAAATACAAAGGAATCTGATCCACCTAAAGATTTGCCCAGATACAACCTTGTTAAATGTGACAACTGTAAAGAAAAATGGCTTTCCACAGAAATCACATTCATAACACCTCACATCAGTCACTGGGTTCCTCTAAAATACATGAAACATTACACTAAGCCATGTTGAAGTGACTTGACCTTTTGAACTTAAACAAGCCATAATACACTCTGTTGGACCCTCACTCTCTGTAAAGATTACATAAAAAATAATTCCACTCTGCAAACTCACAATGGACCAATTCTGCTTGAGAAAATCATTGGCAAGGCTGACTGAGGTAATTTTGGGATGAAAATACACAATGAATATATTGCTAAAAAATAATTCAATCATCTAGTTCAATCTACTGTACCACAAAACATGTAGTGATACTTTTGCAGAATATAACATCTGCAATCAAGAAAAAGAGAATTATATAGTATGACAAAAATTTTAATAATAAAAACTCTGAACCTGAAAAAATGTCATTGGGCTGAAAATTCAAAAATAAAAAATTCTAAAGTGAAATTATATTTACAAATAAATTTTGTAAAATTCATGAAAACTACTCACTTGTGTCAGGAAAGCGTGATAATGAATCATCGATATGATGATATCAAAGACAATACACATCAGAAATGCACTACACAAGTATTACGTTGTATTTACCTCGTGAACAACACTTGAGAAATGGATCTCCATTGACTATACATCAATACATACTGAACTGCACAGAAAACGAAGGAAGCAGAGATACAGCAATAATGAAAATAACTGACTAGGTTTGCTTGACTATCAATTGTGTCCACAAATTATAGTACACTGTAAACACTTACTACTGTAAATCATGAATGACTTGAGGGAACACATGTAAGTACGTACCAACCTGCTGACATGGCGCTGGAAACATACTGTAAAAATGATTAATAACTAGCATGTCCATAGTTACAAAAAGTTATAAGAAAGGCTTTAAAAATCTTCCAAAATGGGTTCATACTTTGGAACAAATCATAAGCCACTGACTGGAGAACCCAATTCCTGACTGTTGGGAACATGAATTAATTATGGAAATGATCCGAAAGAAAATGAAACAGACTCGAGCAAGGGTCACAACAAAACCATCACAGACTATTTCCTCCCTACAAGCAACCTGTGCTTTCTTCACCATATCCACACCTAAACATTGTTTTTTATTAATTATACATAATAAACTTCCCATGGCACAGTTAATTAAAGAAAACCTCCCATGGATAAATTCTTCCACTTTCACACAATTTACAAAGCAACCAGTGCTAGCTTTAACATTACTTGCATAACTTGGTACTCACCAGAGTTTCTGAATCACATGGCACACTGTTTTTACCAATGAACTTATACCGGTTTTTGAATAATACTAATAATCCTCAGGTTTGATATACTCCTCTTCATAGGAACACTGTAACTCATTTTAGCGATGCATTTGAAACAGTTGCAAACTTAGATTTTGGATGTGTTTAATATCCATTTATGACTTCTTGGATAAGCCGCTCTCACACCTTCCTCCTGCAGAGCAACATCCTTAAGTTTCATAGAGGCAATGTCCAACACCACGCCTTTGGAAGCTTACAGTAAATTGAACTGTACAGTAACTACATTTATACAACAAATATGCTAAAAATTTTGCTGTCTTTTTCTCTTTTGGTCCATGGCATCTAGAATTGGCTGTCGCTTGGCCTGATATCGCTGACGAAGTTCATCTATCTCTCGTTCCATCTCTTGGTCTAATGTTGCCATCCGTTGATGCAGCTCATCGTACGTTAGGTGCTTTAACTGGAATAATGTTGATCATGAGTAGTACACAAGGACATCTTGACTGCTGCAGGTTTTGCTTTACTATTTCCTAAAATGTTATGACTTAATTCATAATAAACACTCTTACATGTTTTGGTATGGTTTCCACCAGAACTATAAACCAACCAAAATGTTCATTGTCTATTAAGTTTGAAGAAACTCTTGTGGGTTACAAAAAGACTT
This sequence comes from Macrobrachium nipponense, assembly GCF_015104395.2. Taxonomy (NCBI): domain Eukaryota; kingdom Metazoa; phylum Arthropoda; class Malacostraca; order Decapoda; family Palaemonidae; genus Macrobrachium; species Macrobrachium nipponense. Next base: position 25,727,364 of record NC_087208.1, read on the forward strand.
TTAGATTGATTTGCAAAACAATAATTCATTTGAACAAGACTCTAACAAAAGCATATGTCAATGATGACCTATGAAGTGATGACAAAAGTCTTGATTTACTAAAAACCACTACAAGATTAACTTACAAACCTATTACTGCGCACAAGAAAAAAAATAATACAAAAGGAGACCTATCCAAACAAAGCATGCACACTCATAGAAAGAAAAAGCTATCCTCCTAAAAAAAAAAAAGATCAGAGCTCTGCAGTATCATTTCTGTACCATAAAATAAATTCAACCTGACCATTATGACATTTTTTGGCTTCCGTATGCCAGGTTCCAGAATTTTTCTTAAGAGAAAATTAAAAGATGACAGTGTTAAAGACGATGGACAATTAGACGGGAACAGACCAAGGGAAATAGATGACAAAAAAAGACACAGTAAAGCATCTCTGGCTGCAGAGACAGTGCAAAGAACCTTAAGGGGGCCGGCCGCCTAATGCCATTTTTTAAGGACAGGACTTTAATATTCATACCACTTACCAAGGTGACTTGGGACATCTCCAAACCGCATGTGATTTTCGCCTCTGACCTTTGGTTTTGAGACGCCAGGGCGATTTATCCCGAAAATAACCATTTTTCAAATTCTATCTCCTCCCTTGATATTTAATATTAAGACCTAGGATTACTACCATATATAGACCTGATGTAGACCTCCAATTGAATAAGGAGTTTTTTTTTCTAAAAGTCATTTTTTTGCTAGATATGAATTTTTCAATATGGTAAAAAAATAAACCCTATAAATCAGGAGAAAAAAATTTATAAAATAAAAATACGAAACAAAAATAGGAAAAAAGGGCTCCATTTGATTGTTCTATAATGTCTTTCTGAGTTATATACCAAATTCCAATGTTATAGCTTTAAAACTAAATGAGAAGATAGATTTTGAAGGTCAATAAGTATAGTTTTGAGATACGGGCGTTCACAGTTTTCCTTCGTATTTCTATAAAGACAATGTTAATAAATAATGATTATTATGAATGTATATTTTTTTTTTTGTATTAATAAACCAAAACTATTTTATTTATCATAATTTAATCATAAATGATGATCCCTTTGCTCATATATTGTAGCCTGGGGCACTGCTTGAGGCAAGATGGGGCACTCCTTCCTACGCAACTCTCTCTTTCCCCTTCACTAACTCAGCTTATTACAGCGAATTTTCTTCTTCTGTATGTTAGCGAGATGTTTTTCTTGTATTTTCCTCTTTGGCATGATGAAATTCTTGCCGAAACAAAGATAAACAAACGTAAATGCAAGAGAATGTCAGAGGTGAAACTTGAAGGTGTACTCTCTTTTTACAAAGACAATTTAATAAATCATGAATATTATGAATTTCATTTTCCATTTTGGGTATTAAAAAACCAAAATTATGTTATTTATCATAAATGAAGATCTCTTTGCTCGAAGATCGTAGCCTTGGGCACAGTGTGACGTGTGCTGTCAGGCAAGACGGGGGGATTACTATGCAACCCTCCCCTCTCTCTTCACTAACTACGCGTATATTATGATATTCTGTAATAATACTTGAGCGATTTTTCTTCGTCTGTATGTTAGCAAGATGTTTTCCTTGTCTTTTCCTTATTGGCATGATGAAATTCTTGCCGAAACATACATAAACATACGTAAAAGCAAGCTAATGTCCGAGGTGAAATCGAATGTGTAGACTACTTGAAGTTTGTGCTCGTACTGGATCATGGTTGGACTTGGTAGCTGCCTGAAGTCTCCCTTCTCGACTCGAAGAATGTCTACAGATGCCATTTCTCCCAATTTCTTTGACAATAATTATCAAAATTTACGATAATAGATCAATGTTTTAGGCTCATTGAGTTACATTAACTAATTACCCTGTAACTACGAAAGTAAGTGGAATTTTGAAGAAATATTTCGTATACGCATTCTCAATTGCCATATGAAGCTCCATGAATTTTTTCATGACTTTGCATTTTTCGCCCTATACCACGGCCACCTAGAGAGGAGGCCTGTTCGATGACTCAGAAAAGGTGACCTACGTCACAAGCATGGGGCTATCAATCACGGTCAGTCGGTCACCTCAAGCCTCAGTTTCCCACTGACCTCGAGTAGGGTCACTGCGAACATTTTTTCCTTGAAAAGAACTCTAATATCGGGCATTATCGGCATTAATTAATAAGAAAAAATGCCAAACAAGTGTTGTGTGCCTCGTTGTAGAGGTAATTACAATAAACACAATAAAGTTTGTGTTTTTTCCTTTCCTAAGGACGAAATCCTTAGAAGGAAGTGGGTACTAGCGGTGAAGAGGGAGGACGGATTTACACCAACAAACAACAGCAGGGTAAGTCTGAGTGAGCATTTGTTTACGTGCATAGATATACATATGCTGTGTATGTATATACTATACAGTATATATACATATGTATATATATATATATATATATATATATATATATATATATATATATATATATATATATATATATATATATAATTGAATTAGTAAGAAGTAGCTTTTAGTTTTCAAATGAGATATAAACGTGTAACGTAGGGAACGTGTATTGAATTGTGGTTATTTGATCGCAGGTGTGCGAGTTGCATTTTCGTCCCGAAGATATTCTATGGGAGGTTTCACATTTTGATGAAAAGGCTGGCAAAAACATAACTGCAAGACTTGGGAAACCTCGACTACGTTATGATGCTGTTCCGTCAATATTGCCTAATTGTCCAGCTTACTTATCATCTGCCTCTAACGTAAGAGAGTCTCCAGAATGCAGGAGAGCAAGGCTGGAGGAAAAAGCTTTGCAAGCTGCAATGGTAGATAGTATTACAACTCACGATGTATATAAGGAAAGTAAAAATTTTTGTAATCTTAAGGATTTAACTGATAGGAAATTGAACTTCATTGACACCTCTTATTGGACAATCATAAGAAAAGAGAAATATTTGCTCATTTGTAGGATTTTGGAGCCCCCATTAAGTCATATGCCTGTGTCTTTGTTCATATATGATGATTGTTCAATCCGCGTATTTGTTCACGATGCTGAAATTAAGAAACTGGGAAACTATAAAATTCCTTCTAAGGTTGGTGACATAAATGAGCTAGAAATTATATTGAATAACCTTAGAAATACAGATATACAACAATTTTCGAAAGACTCTAACAGTACCATTCTTATTTTGCAACTAGTAATTTCTTTGTTGACAGCCGTTCTTGATGAAGATTTTAAATATTTCTCAGCACTTAAGTTCATATAAGAACAGATACGTCTTGTATGAACTCTTAAAAAAACTATGGAATCATTCGCTCAAGAAATCCAACAATTGTTCTTTTTTCATTCCACTTTTGTACAATTGTTTCGCCCTCAAGGTTACAGACTTCTGAGAGATAGTGGTTACGTAATCTTCCCAAGCTTCTCAACAGTCAAAAGAGTTTTTATTTCTAAAGATTTCAGTCCTTCCCTTGAGCAGCATGATGAAAACTTCCTTGCATATATCAAACAAAAGTTTAGGTCCCTTTCAGATGATGACAAAACAGTGAACCTATTATTAGATGAAATACATTTAAAAGCTTATTTCGATTACAAAGGTGGTAACATTGTAGGGTCAGCATTTGACAGTTGTGAAGCGGCAAACAGCGCATTCGTTTTCATGGTAAATAGCATTAAGTCACCGTTCAAAGATGTTGTTCATATAATTCCCACGAAATGCATGAAAGCAGAGACGTTGCACTCCATAATTAAGAAGGTTATAATGGGATTAGAAAAGATCGGATTCACTATACTTTGCGTTATAACAGACAATAATGCCATCAATGGGAAAGCAATGTCATATTTTGCCAACCCTCCAAAGTTATCCATAGTATATGAACATCCTTTCCAAAAAACCCGACCCCTTTTTTTTATGTTTGATTCAGTTCATTTATTAAAATGTATCAGGAATAATTGGGTGGGCCAAAAAGATCAAGAAAAAACGATGAGATTTCCTAAGTTTTCTTATAGTGGCAAGTACTTTGAAAACGAAATTGAAATGAATTATGCTCCTTTAAATACTTTGCAAAAACTTCACTCGTTGGAAAGAAAGTCTCTTTTAACTCATTCATACAAATTGACGCAAAAGGCATTGTGGCCATCAAGTCTCGAAAGACAAAATGTGAATCTAGTATTGAAGATTTTCAATGAGTATGTAATTGAAGCTCTGTTAACTTTCGGAACGAAAAACTTCTTGCCATTTTCATCTGAAGTAGCAGATTACATTAAGGTAATTCACATATGGTGGACCATAATGAATGTAAAATCCAAGTTTAAAGGAAAACGGCTTAACAATCAATATTCAACACCTCTAACTAATGATGCTTCTGATATAAAATATGAATTTCTCAATAATTTTCATCTATGGTTACAAGTTTGGTCTGACAACAAGGGAATTAAAGGTAATTTAACACGAGAGACATTTACAGCTTTGAAACATACAACTCATGCAATTATAGAACTTACTGATTACTGTATTTCTGAATTGAAAATGGATTACATTCTTACAGGTAAATTTCAAACAGATAATCTAGAAGAAAGGTTTAGTAAATACCGTCAGCTCTCAGGTGGAAATTATAATATATCAGTACGCCAAGTTTTTGAATCAGAGAAAAAACTCAGAATGATGTCAGTTCTTAGAAAATCTTTACCAATGAATGGCAAGTATGTAAATTTAACCGAATTTGAGGAAATTAAGTGGGAGGAAATGAGTCACACTGAGCATGTTAACCTAGATGATTTTGATTTGAATATTGGCAAGAAAGATTTTGACGATTGTAAAGAAGTGATTCCAGTCATAATATATTTAGCCGGTTATTGTTGTTACTCTGTTGACAAGAAAATAAAATGTTCATCTTGCAAAGAACTTACGACCCATTCAAACGATGAAGAATTTCCCTTGACTCACAGGTATATTAATGGTGTCAGCAGAGGTTCCCTTTTGCACCCAAGCGAAATTACAGTAAATATTATCATGCATAGTTACATAATTCTTAGTAAAATTACTAAAATGAAGACTTTCTTAAGAACAAAGAATCAGCGAAATATGGCAATGGCACTCATTATGAAAACTCTTACTGACAATGACGCCCGATTTCCAATTGATGTCTGTGATGCAGGTCATAACATGGAAAGAATCGAAAAAATGCTTGTGTGGGCTTCTTCAAATTCACTATTGAACAATTTTTGTCGAAAAGAAAATGATTCACTGGCTTGTGGTAAAAGTGCAGGTAAAAAACGAAAACTGCAAACTTTAACTAATGACAAGAACTAATTTTTCCCCATTGATTTATATATATTCATATTTAACTCTTATCATTTGTTTATGCTTAATCTTATTGATATTATATGTAGAATCTACTGGCCAGTTTTCAAGATACATATGAAATTGTTATATAATTTGCTTTTTTTTGTTCATATTTAACTTAGTTATTATTTGTTAATGCTTAATCTTATTGTTATTATTTTTAAAATCTACAGGCCATTTTTACCAGATACATATGAAATTATTATTATATTATGTAAATACGCTGCATTTATGTTTTAATTTCTTCACATTTAACTTATTGTTATTATTTGTTCATGCTTAATCTTATTGTTATTATATGCAGATTCTACTAGCCGTTTATAACAGATACATGTGAAATTGTTATTACATTCTGTAAAAATGCTAGAGTTATGTTTTTTCTTTTACCTTTTTGTAACGAATAAAATGATATTTTTATATAGAAACCTGCATTATTCACCTATTTTGTTTATCCTAGATTTTGATAACTTCAAGCTTTAACTTCAAAAAAAGTAAATGTTGACGAGAAAGTGAGAGTAAGCGGAGATTCTCTCTACCTGATGGGAAACAAATAGTGATAAGCGCGGTCAAGGTCTCAGCTAGGGAGCGGCCATACCATAGACCCATCTTGCCTACGTCATAATCCAGTGAGAAGGCCTCCTCTCTAGGTGGCCGTGCCTATACCCCCCTATATATGGGTTCCGGCCGGCCCCCTTAAGCACCTATTACATTACACTGCTCAAGTACATTGTATATAGCAACACTATGAACCTAGATTACTCAAAAAAATTACCCTATTGTTATTAGAATACCTCCATCAGATTGAAGAAAACCTTAATTTAAAAAAATTATCAAGCTAGGAGCATTTCTAACAGTTGAAAACAAGGAGCATTTCAGACAATTGAAAACAAAGATTTTTTGTTAATTTTTAAGATAAATAGTCTTCAAGAATCTAAAAATTACTTTTTGGACCATAAACAAGTATTAAATAAAATTCACCAGTAATAAATTAAAATATATACAACAACAATGTTAAGAAAATTTTACATAAACAACAATCCTTTATCATAAAATAAAAAAAAACCAATGAAACAACAAACATACTGATGGTCATACTAAAAGAAAAACTGTTTAAAAATCTACATTTACAATATTAACTTTAAACTTTTTTTCTTCCTAAGGCCGAAGTGGAAGAAGCATAATAAGTTCAGGCTGAAATAAATCTAAAATTTATGTGTGCTCAAAATATTCAAAATATTCTCGCAAAATTACCTGTTCATTAAAAAATATTTATATACTTATGTTAAATACAACTCCCATCCACAGCAAGGCATAAAAAATGACAAATTTTAAATCCATTTGTATTTTTAATCATTAACGAATATGCAGTCTAAATGTAAGGGAGTTTGGTTCAAAAAATGTATAAGGATTTTGGTGGCAATTGGAGTTAGCCTAGATGGCAAAAGGAGGCGGGCACAGCAGACCTGCCTTAACCAATCCCAGCTACAACACATAGTTTCCTTTAGCCCAGTTAACTAAATAAGGGGTGGCTTGAGGTAGGCCATATACATTAATACTGCAGGTTTGTTAGTTATGAAAAATGCAAATTGATTTAAAATGTGTCAATTATTCATATACAGAACAAACCTTTGGTCTTAATGTAAGGAAGACTTACTCTTGGAAGGAGGACAGAGAAAGTCTCAGAACCAACTGGAGGTTCAGCACACCTGGCCAAAGTAGGACAAAGGAAGGAGTCACATGCCTCTGCTCTGTTACATAAAATGTTACTCAGCAGCCAGAAATGTGGGTTTAAGAGACAATGTGAACTCCTGTTACATTGTGTCTCGTAGGAATATAAAGAACCCATAATTGTCGGAGACAACAAAACTATGTTAACCACCAACCTTGTTTGTTGCCATTGCCTCTCTCCCCTTGTAAGAGAGAGGAGGGGAATTGCTTCATACATCAACCCCCTATATTTAAAATAATAGGCTAACAAACGATACCCTCCTGTATGAGATGTACATTCAAATGCACGGATCCCTCGAGCAATACTTCCCGTGGTATGGATACAACTTGGGTGCCCGAGTAGAACAAGTTCTTCTCCATCAATGACCATAAGCATCAAAATAAATCAATGAATACAAACCACCAAAGAGTATCATACTTACAAAGTCAAAATCTCCATCTATAAATGATCTCTGGAACTTAGGTTGATTTTCTGCAGCAACTCCTCTTGAAGGCAAAGGTCTATGGTGGTTTGCTGGATTGTTCATTTGTACAAGCTGTCTTTGAAGGTTACTCTACAATAAAGGCAAAGGAAAGGAATATGTAATTCATTCCATGGTATAAACATGAAACATCCCTACATTCTTAGATTTAATTAGGCACATTAGTGATACCATGCAGGAGTAATTGTTGCAATTATTTCTTAAGAAAGTTTCTCGGGCACGTCATAAAGTTATCGCAAGGGCGTGAAAAAATACCCAATTAATAAAGGTAATTAAGTAATGTACATAGCTCTTAAAGACTTGATATTACAATATATCTTTAATATCTCAAAGCCCTCTTTATTTTATATTCATAACTTCTTCAGATTAGCTATTGTACAGGCACAATCTCAAATTATGGTTTATTACAATAGCTATACACTATATCAAACTATCTTCAACAAACTGCTTTGACTTGATATACATTAGCATAGGATTATTTTTCTCTAAAAACATGAAGTATTGTATGTGCTGAAATTCACTGCTCTGCATGGAAACTGTAGACCAACTGGCTTTCGGCTTCCAAACGCAGTAATAAATAAATGGGGCTGCCACTAACCTAATCAAGATATTCTGACTGTCATCCCAATGAAGAGATTTCATGAACAAAGATAAATTTTACCTTTTTTATTTTTCCAGACAAATTCTTTACTTATAACTAACCCAATGTTGCGGTCAATGAAATCCCAGACACTTCATTCCTAGTTAATCAAAAAAGAGATCAAGTAATCCTACAAACAATGTACTAGTAAAAGGAAGTTGTATACGTATATGAAATGAGTATTGAAAATAGAATATGAACGCCATTATGAATATAATTCATTAACTTAGCATATGCATATTTTGATTTTGCTGCTTTGTGAGGAGATGAAAAAATGTCAATTCAGGAGTGTGTTGGATGGAAGAGAAATGTCTTCGTAATGAGATCTAATGCTTAGGGTCACCTTGAAAATTTTTCTTTTGTAATTGTCATCATTTTGACTCCCACGGAAACAAGTGGGGTCTTGAAATGTAGACACATCAGTTTTGGGTGGCGTGTTGTTGAAGATTGCTATCTCAGCCTTGACTAAGGGCAAAGACAGGTCGCGCTTATGTTCGTGTCGTGCATGGGCAGAAGTAGGTATACTACTTCTGAATCTAGTTTTGGGTAGATTTCATGGGTGAGACTATGAGCTGTATATGACGTCATGAATCTGTTCCAGTGCAATCAAGTTGTTACATAGTAGTGACATAATCTTAAGGGGAGAGTCTTGTGAGAAAGTTCGTACCTATGTTGTTCAGGCTGTTCCCCTTCATAATGGAAGAGTAAAATAACTGGGCTCTAGAAGCAGCATTGTTTTAGAACGACCGTGTATTAGTTTGTTGTGTGATATTAGTGCTGAAATGGGTAAGCATACACATTTATGCCCATGTGTTACTTTGTCTTTTTGTATCTTAAACATGTATTTCAGAGATGTCCTCTTTCATATGACTTTTTGGTTTATATAATTTTGGTTTTTTACAATTTATTTATGTGGGATGTCTTCTTATTTTTTCTTTTCTCTCTTATACAGATCTGGTACTGGTAATGGTGTTATGGGAGAGACTTCTGACTTTGATTACCTATCTTATGACTGATGTTTAGTTTTTGTGGACAAACGGATGGACAACTTTGGTCCAATCCCCAGGGTTATTTGGGTTTTCTGTTTAAATTATAATACTCTTTTATAATGGTACATTATTTGGAGTTTTCCTTAGGTTGTGTTTAGAAACTAAAGTTCCAGACTTTGACTTATTCAGTTAAATCATTTTGTTCTTTGATAATTAGATTTATTTAGTTTGTCCTTTTCTTCTTGAATAAATAAAGTCTGTATTTTTTTGTAATTAGTGAGTCTGATTTAACGACCTGAGGCAATTCTGATAAGTGAGTTGCATAGAGGTCGATTCGTTGGTAGAGAGAGAGAGAGAGAGAGAGAGAGAGAGAAGACGAGAGAGAGTGAGGAGGGGGAGGGAGGTGAGAAGGAGAAGGAGAGAGAGGAGAGAGGAGTAGAGGAGAGGAAGATGACAGAAGAGAGAGAGAGGATGGAGAGAGAGAGAGAGAGCCTAAGGTTAGGGCCATTGCTAACAGAGAACCTCAAAAAGGTAAGTTTACATATTGCACCCTCTCTGAGGGTGTATAACATATACATACAGAAACAACACTGATACTTGAGGTAAAATTATCAGATACTTGAGATAAAATTATCAGGTTTTTAATATATGTACTATTTGGGAGTGCCTTACACCAGAGGGTACAAACCAAGTGTCTAAAGTGGTACAAGTCATTACACACCCATCATGTAGGTCACAAAGGGGCTTAACTTAAGAAGTGTACATTCTGGATGCCTTAATGAGTAATGAAAGGATGGTGATAAATTTTCGAAACCTAGACCCTCCATGTAAATACATATTATTTGTCCATAACAATGGAAACTGCAATTTTTTGTCACTTGGTTCTTGGACATTTCTGTAAAACGTAACAGTTTGGAGGAAAATTGATAATACTCTTCATTTTTGGGATAGACTTTAAGGGATGAAATAGTGAAGGGAGCAGTGGTTAATCCTGGGTAACTGGGGTTTGTATCTTTTCTGCAGTGAAGTTTTAAAGCAAATATATTACTCAAATCATAAGCAACACACTGTAGAACATACAAGGGTAAGGATCCACACAACCGATGATTCCAAATCTCCATCAGGTATAAGATATGCTGCCAAATCGCCTAATACAATATTGATTCTGTTACAAAATGCCATCTGTTTTCACAGCCATATGAGCAGTATATCAGTGGCTCATTAAGATTTAAAAATCCTACCCATGAACTTTCTAATTTTCAGAGACTATTAGTGCTATGATTGCCCTTCAAATTAATGTCATAAAAATTCTCTCGTACAATATACGCATAAGGTTATTGTTAGTGTAATCAGGTGAAGGTGGGCTCAAGCTGTGAGGCATCAAAGGAGGCTACCAATCAAGACTAAAGTTTCAGTGCAGGAAGGAAGGTGCACAAAACAATAAGAACAGAAAATCTCTCCTAGTGGTAACAGGAAGATCATATGGAGAAGCAGACTCGAAGGAAAAGCCAGCACATAAAACCTTCTGAGAGTATGCATGTTTGCATGCAAAGTTTCACTGATATTGCTTAAGACACAACAAAAATTGTCTGTTGGGAGCTTAATTGATGTATGATATGTTGACGCAAAAAAGGTTCTTAAATATTCGAGGAAAAATAGTTATAGGCCTACTTGACGAAAAATTTTGAATCGCGCCTTGAGGGATGCTGGGAGTTCACAGATCAAGCTGTTGTTTTGTTTACAAGCATTACCCAGGCGCGCATGCGCGAATTTCTTTCTTCTTGCACTAAAAAGCATCAGTGACACATCTCAGAAATTATTTCGTCACTTTGACGTAAGTTTTGCGCCATTTTATATTAGCCGTTACATAGAGTTTTATATATGAAAATGTGCCAAATTTCATGTAAAATACAACAAAAAACAACCCATGGTTGTAGCTTTTATCAGTTTTGAAATATTTTCATATAAATAACAATAAGTGCCAAAATTTCAACCTTCGGTCAACTTTGACTCGACTGAAAAGGTCGAAAAACGCAATTGTAAGCTAAAACTCTTACATTCTAGTAATATTCAACCATTTACCTTCACTTTGCAACAAATTGGAAGCCTCTAGCACAATATTTTGATTTATGGTGAATTAAAAAAAAAAATTTTCCTTACATCCGCTCAGTAACTCTGCCAAAAAAATCGGAAAGTCTTTCGTCCGATTGTCGTAATTTTTGCATAGTTTTATATTAGCTGTTACATGGTTTTATATATGAAAATGTGTGCAATTTCATGTAGATTACAACAAAACACAACACATGGATGTAGCTTTTATTGGTTTTGAAATATTTTCATATAAATAACGATAACACCAAAATTTCAACCTTCTGTCAACTTTGACTCCACCGAAATGGTCAAAAAACGCAATTGTAAGCTAAAACTCTTACACTCTAGTAACATTCAATCATTTAACTTTATTTTGCAGCAAACTGGAAGTCTCTAGCACAATATTTCAATTTACAGTGAATTTTTGAAAAAAACTTTTTCCTTAAGTCCGTGCGGTAACTGCTGAAAAAATCAGAAATGCACCGTTTTACATTAAGCGTTACATAAAGTTTTATATATGAAAATGTGCACAATTTCATGTAGAATACAACAAAAAACAACCCATGGTTGTAGCTTTTATCAGTTTTGAAATATTTTCATATAAATCCCGATAAATAGAAAAAATTTGACCCTAGGTCAATTTTAACTCTACTGAAATGGTTGAAAACTGCAATTGTAAGCTACAACACTTACAGTCTAGTAATACTCAATCAATTACCTTCATTTTGCAACAGACGGGAAGTCTCTAGCACAATATTTTTATTTATGGTGAATTTTTTAAAACAAGTTTTTTTACGCCCGTGTGTTACGAATTCATGCATCATATTGTGATAATATTTTCTCTGTGTTGCTTTGATTGTTTTACAATTTGTTATATACCAAAATGATCGCAATTTAGTGTACAATACAACAACAAAAATTAACTCATTAGCTTTAACCCTTTTGCTCGCAGCACGATTTGTATGCAATTATATATACAACATTTTTGCGCTGTCATATGTTCCAATATTTATACATAAATGATAGTGATATTTTTTTCATTTCTGATGGTTACATACTAAACTTCAGGCAATGACAAAAAAAGGAGCCAAAAATAAACTCTTAAATCTTGAAAACTAAGCATGCTGTGATTTAAAAAAAAAAAAAAAAACTTTTTTCCCGCTTCGGCGCTCACTCCCGAATGCCGCCCGCATACGGGAGACTATTTATGAAATACCGCTTAGGCGTTTAAGGGTTAACTAAGAATTTTTACTTGACGACAGTTGAGTTTTGAAATTAGTGGTAGCGATTCGTTCGTTTCCAAGTAGGTGACAGGGCCCAGCCACTCAATTTGTTTACACTAAAAGTTCATATGCAGGGAGGAGGGCGGACTCCATCCATAATTACTAGGTAAGTATATACATATAGAAAATTTTATTTTATCATAAAAATGTCATTTTTATATACGTAACTTACCCAGTAATTACTTAGTTGATTCCACATTGAAAAAGGTGGGAAGCATGGACAACATAATGACTTAAAATATATAAAAAATAACAAAGAATATAAAAATGGCTAGCATTGAAGTAATGCTCGTTGTTGCCTCACCCGTTGAGAGAGCTGCAGCAGGTAGATATTGCCTCTGGTCGGTGCTATCTCAAAATACAATGGCACGGCGGTAAACCTGTGGGACTCCTCTGGTGACAAGGGACTCTGCAGCAAAGGAGTGCTCCAAAGGCTGACAAAGTGTTAAAAAATAACTTTGCAGTAAAGGTCAATAACAAAGGCCAACAAAGCATACATAATTGCCCCTGCCCAGGGCTTAGTACCACAATTTAATAAACCAGAACAACGGGTGGGTAATCCAGGTACACCTGTAACCCCCCCAGACTCCCCTATGGCTCAACATCCTCATTTCAAAGTGAGAGAGGCTAAAGGAAGGAGCACTTCCTACACTTCCTCACTGAACACTTCACCAGCTATAAACACAGGTCCTAAGGGGCTACACTTTTCATAAACGTCTCTGCATCTCACAAATAATGTATGACAAACACAGATTTACACTTCTAGCATGTTTTTTGAAGTATCGAGGAGAGGGAACAATTATGTCTGAACGCTACAGAGGTCGCAACTGCCCTGACATCATGCAATTTCACCTTCAGGGCTGACAAATCCTCTTATGCTAACTGGGAATGAGCTCTAAAATGAGATCCCTTAAGAAAAAGGATATCACATTCTTAGACATGGCCCTAGAAGGATTTTTTACTGAACACCACTAATTATTAAAATCTACTCTCATTTTATCTATTTTTTTAAATAGTATCTGAGGGCTCTCACTGGACACAACACCCTCTCTTCCTCCTACGGACCGACCAAATCAGTTAAATTTTTAATAGTGAAGGAACAAGGCCAAGGTTGTGAAGGATTCTTGTTTTTTGCTAAAAAGTCCAGCGACAGAAAACATACCGCATTTCCTCTAGGAAATCTTACACTTTTATCAAAAGCATGAAGTTTGCTTATTCTTTTAGCAGTCACCAGAGCTATTAACAAAATAGCCTTCCTCGTTAGGCCCTTGAGCAAGGTAGAACAAAGTGGTTCGAAGAATGGTTCAGCCAACCATTTCATCCAAGTCCAAGCAAAAGAGGTTTCCTTTTTTGATTTGTTAATGTTAAAAGACTTGATAAGATCAGAAAGGTCTTGATTACAGGCAGTCTCTGGTATATTGGCGAGCTTGTTGACAGTTGAAAGCCTGTTAAGCCCAGAGTAGATAGGCTTTGGTGGAACCTCCTGAAGTGGGGCTGTCTGAGCAGACTTGGAATGGTTGGTAGGAGTCTTGGAAAGTCTGTCAATAGATCTAGAATGTCAGAGAACCACTCCTTCTGCAGCCAGAAGGTTTGTGTGTATGGTATTTTTACGTTGCATGGAACCAGTGGTTATTCAGCAACGGGACCAACGGCTTTACGTGACTTCTGAACCAAGGTGGCAGGCCAAGACCATACCAATCACGCCACTGAGGCACTTGCAGCCAGAAGGGAGCAATGGGGCATTCTTATGATCTGATGAGAATGGAATTTCCTCAGAACCTCCCTTATCATCACGAATGGGGGAAATGCGCAGATGTCCAGATTCAACCAATTTTGAATCATTGCATCTGTCGCCCATGTTGACGGATCAGGAAAGGGGGAGCAGTACAGAGGCAGACGATGGTTCCTCGATGTCAAAAATAACTCTATGGTTGGTCTTCCCCATTGTTTCCAAGGCTCGTTGCAGACCAGGCTGTCCAAGGTCCACTCCGTCAGGAGGATCTGCATCCAACAACTGAGTTTGTCTGCTAAAATACTTCTTTTTCCTTGAATGAAGGGAGTGATCAATACCATCTGATTCTGGTCCGCCAAACACTGCAGTTTTCCTTGCTACCTCGCAGAGGAAAAATGAGTGCGTCCCTCCTTGAAACTTATGTACGCGGGTGCAGTGGTGTTGACTGCATACACTCTTACTGTCATTTTGTTTACTTGCATTGCAAAGTGTTGAAGTCCGAGCAATACTGCCTTCAACTCCTACAGGTTGATTTGGAGTTCCTTCTCTTCCGTCGACCACCTTCTTGACACTTCCTGATTTGTTAGAATGGCTTCCCAACCTAGCTGTGATGCATTGGAAAAGAAGTCTAGGTCTGGGTTTGGTGGAAGTAGTGACTTCCTTTTTGTCAATCTTCCTTCTGGTCTCCAACACAAGTCCTCCCTTAACTCTGGGGTTATTGGAAAGACATGAAGGTGTTGGTGTTCTTTCCGATCCCAGCAGGCCTTCAAGTGAAATTGCAGTGGTCTCATAAAAAGTCTTCCTAGTCTCACAAATTGTTCCAATGAGGCTAAAGTGCCTAGGAGGCTCATCCACTGTGTGGCAGAACAAGAGCAAAGGTAAAGAAACTAGTCGATCTTTTGCAGACAATTCTCCAACCTTTTGGGGGATGGAGAAATAGAAAAGTCTTGAGAATTGATATGAATCCCCAAATAAAGAATATTCTGAATGGGATTCAGTTGTGACTTTTGTAGGTTCAGTAACAAACGTTATTCCTGAGTTAGCCGTGAATTTTTCTGTAAGTCCCCCATGCAAGTTTCCTTTGTTGGGGAGCAAAGTAGCCAGTCGTCCAGGAAGAGCGAGATCTTGAGTCCCACTAGATGTAGCACTACGAAGAGACAGTTACAGAAGCCCTTTAGTCCGATGTTCTTGACCATCTCTATGGCTTCCTTGCTGATGAGAGAAGCAACTTCCTTTGTAAGGGATGAATATCCTTCCAAGCCAACAGAGTACGCTGTCAAGACAACAGAAATGCTGGACAAGGGAGGCTTCTTCTTGACGGGGATCAAATAACCATTCTTCTGCACATTCACTACCTATTGTTCTGCTCCTCTTTTGCTCCATTTCTGCCAAAAGGAATGAAGCCTGGCCCCTACTGGAGCATGGAAGTACATGACTCTCACTTGTGAGAAGCTGACTTTGAGGATGTCTTCTTGGTAGCTCTTGAGGTGAATCTAACTATGCCCCTAGTACAGAGCTGTGATCTTTGCCAGGAGCCACGAAATGGAGGTGGTTGAAGAGACGACCAAAAGAAGACCATGATTTTGTGGAGGCAGAGGGCCAATCTTTATTATGCTTGGTAGATTGGGTCAATAAATTCCGTGTGGATTTCTTATGGCAGAGGGCCAATCTTTATGACACTGGTAGATTGGGTCAACAAGTGTGGATTTCTCTCACATACAGTCTCCTGTGGGAATAAATGTTGTTTGTTCAAGGGAGAAATCAGAAGAACTGACTTCTGAGAGACTGTCACACCCTTGGAAGTGAAAGGGACTCACATTTCTCTTTTTTTAAGCAATCCCATTGCACACAGCCCGGCCAGCTCTTGCGATCCCCCTCTTACGGTCTTATCGGCACAAGAGAAAATTAAAGATGTCTGAAACACAATCTTTCAGACTAACTGGGTCTTGAACTTTTTTAGCCAGTGCTTCAATACACCAATCAAAGAAGCTTAGTACTTCAAAGGACTAACAGGCTTATAAGCAGGTGGTCCATTTCCAAGGACAAGAAGAAGACCTTCACGGAAGAGACAGCATATCTACAACCAGCATCAACAAGACCTGAGAAGTCTCCCTGGAAGGAGGCAGCCACACCCAGGGAAGGAACTTCTCCTGTCACGTATGGCCAGTAACGTCTGCAAGCCAGATGAGAAGGTGGGATACTAAAGCAGACCTTACACTGCCCTCTCTTTTCTGGAAGCCAGTTTTCCATTTCTCGCAGAGCCTTCTTCGACGACAATGAGAGCACCATCTTCAGAAGCTTGAAGGAATCTGATGGCTGGTTACTCATCATAAATTATGATGCTGGAGGAGGAGACGCAGGCAAGAAAAAATCCAGAAAATTATCCAATAAAAAAAAAAAAAAAAAAAAAAAAAAAAAAAAAAAAAAAAAAACACATACAGAATTATACGGTGTAGAAGCCTTAACTTGATTCAAATCCTCTTCACCTGGAGATATGGGTGATAAGAGTGGATCTGCAGCAGGCACTGCAACAGAACCAACGAAGGGTCTAAGCAAATTCCATATTGCTTATCAGGGCATAACAGCTGCCTTCCTCTTACGATCCCTTTCTAATTTTGCTAAATGGGAGGCTAAGGTCTTCCACTTCTGTTCTGTCCAATCCTTACACTTGTTACAGTTCAAAATATTACAAACTGGGTCTCTGCAACTCATAGAAGGGTGTGTGTGTCATAAGTCGCTTCAGTCATCTAACCTAGCTAAACGGTCAAATCTGTAATTATTTGTCACAAAAAAGATGAATGGTCAACAATAATGCCGAAAGGCTACCAAAAACCTTCACCAAGGCAAAGAAAACCAAATTCCAAAAAACCAGCAGCTTAGTTAACACCAGCTGTGGACTAACAAGCTGCAGAAACAAATTGAGTGGTTGGCCGAGTTGTTCATCTCTCTTACTCCGAAAGTGTGCAGGACCCTATCACCTACTTAAAAACAAAAGAATTGCTACCGCTAATTTCAAAATTCAAACTGATGTTGAGTAAAAACCCTTAGGCTAAGCAATTACTGGGTAAGTTACATATATAAAAATCTTTATTTCCTACTGACTAATAAAAGAAAACTTTAAAATATAAATCAAATTAAAAACAGAAATGGAGTGCAAGGCACATACAACACATAAAAAAGATTAGGTAATACTCTGTGAAAAAGTAATAAAATCATTCTATCAAAATTCTGGCTTATTGTTGGATGAATAAAGAAACTTCTTCCCTGAAAGAGGAGAGATGCAACAAAACAACAACTAAAATAAATATCAATTCACATAATGGAAAATGAAAACCTAGTTCAGGCTGAAGCAAAGGCAGCATAATCCTCCATATATGCAAGAAAAAGTAACGACAACAATGCTCTTATTATCCTCCAATGGCAAAAGAAACCTCTAAATGGCAACAGTGTTCTTTTCCCAAAAAAACTATGAACTCGCTCAATTTTTATCATGTTAGCATACAATGAAATAAAGTAAGTGAACTTAATACTTTACATTAATTCATTATACAATCTTGGATAACAATCATAAAATTCTGGGATTTCAGCAGAGATGAAAAACATGACTGACATACAAAGAGGAGAGTAGTTACCTCCTGGGGACTCAAGAATCCATGGGTACAAACCCAGTCACTAACTACTGTGTTCTCTTCAATTATGAAGTTTCAGGAATTCAGATGATCACATAATTGGGATAATTATAAGTAATGGGTCAGCAGTGAAGCAAATTGATGTATGTAAACAACAAGCACTCAATTTCAGGAACCTAATACAAAACTACTTACATAAATTTAGACTGTTCTTGAGACCAACACTGATGATAAGATTTCAGTTTATCACAAAAGATCACAAGACTTGATATATGATTTATTGCCATTTTTCATATGTAACTTCACCAAAACATGAGAGCATTATTGATAAGTATAAAAATGAATAGATATCCAAGATCATTCTTTTGTTTAAATGTTTTGAACACTTATCTCGCCCTCTATTTTCTAATTTTCCAAGCCTTCCTTACATTCACTTACATTCAACCGGAAGATATGATTGTATTGAGTTTTATTACACACAGTTGGTTAGACTGACTGGAGAATTTATTTCCTTTATACAACTAAATGGTTTATTCATATGTATTTCAATAATAACAATAATAATAATAATCACCAAGTGCCCTCCCAGGAGTGGCCCACCAACGAGAAACTGGTACTACTAAACTGAGGGAATAGTGAATTTTTATTTAAAACTACTCATCAGATTTTCCATTTATCCATGTTCATGTGATTATCAACATCAAAATGGTGTTTTCAGCATTCTCCTTAATTTATGATGTCTCTGACAGGTAATTTTCTTTTAATCATTTTTTTATTGACATTTCAGCTTTTGCTCAAAGTTTTTGGGCTGTTCAGATTCTTACCCATATTAGTTCTCAGTTTCCAATGCTTAATACAAAAGAAAGTTACCTTCACATTTAGGAAATCAGCAACAATGGGGAACAAGGGTATTATTCTAACAATAACTGCATGAGAAAAATGAGTTGTTTTTTGTGACTAACCACAAACTTCAAAAGTGAAAACCAGTAATGACTTTTATAAAAATATCAGGAACCAAAATGTCTTACTAAACCATCTACTGTATTTGCCAAAAACAAAATCAGCAAAATCTGAGGGACAAGAATTAACCAGCTTATAATATATGAATATGTTTTCCACAAACATACAACCTTAAAAGTAAAACCTCACAATATATTCCTTTTTTTTCTTCACGGCATTTGACCTACCTTCAAGTCAAACTATTCGTAAACTCCACATGCGACTTAACTTACTACCCGACCCTAACTTTAACTCATTAAAAATATGTTTCGACAGCTTGACCCCATGGCAGGCTTCAATGCTCTATTGATTTGATTCATTTTATTCTTTTCCTTTGTGCCCTCACACCTACTCAACATAACTTTTTACTACTATTCTTAACTTAGCATCTTTTGTCATCATATTCTATTTATATAATTTTACATCATTCATAAACTTCAATTTCATATGAAGACCTCCCAAAAAAATTCAGACTGTACTTACTTGTTCTTCTACTTCTGTGCCCTCTGACTGCTGCATGAACAAGAAGCAGTCAATTACTTTATGATGCCACATGACAACCATCCATCCCCCTTACATATAAAACTACAGGTGCAATTACTGTACTTCAGTGCATCAAGAATATCTCCATCTATATCCAATCAATGACAATTTAATTTTCATAAAATTCATTACCTACAGGCAAGTCAGACTGCAATATTTTTTCTTTAATTTTCAAGAAAAGGATAAATAGTCTCCGATAATTGCAAGGTTTGGCTATAAATTCTAAAGAGAGAAAACCAGTGAGGCATTGAGACAAAAAAAAATTGTTAAATAACTGCATGGCCACCAAATCTCAATGGCACTCATCATTGCCAACCCATTCAACATCCCTTGGTTATACATGAAGTATCTTTATTTTCTGACACTTTGGCCTTGCAATAACCTCCTAAGAAGATGAGTTTATGATGCACTGATATTCTCACATGACAAGGTTTACTAAAAAATGTGCCCCTACGGGGGCATGTTCTGTGGAATTTATTCTAAATTCAAAAAAACTTGTCTAAATAAGCAAACATGGTGTGTCTATCTGCATGTTGGAGATATTTTGCTTTATATGGTTAAGTTAGATAAATTAATTCAAAATATACATTCACAAAAAAATCGTTAGAGCATCAAAACATTAAGGCAGGAAATCTTTCAAGGCAGGAAATCTTTCAATCTCTTTCTGATAAAGATTATTATTATTGAAATAATAATACTCATTAAGGACTTTAAAAAACAACTGAAATACACAAACACTTTCAAAAAGATTTGCACTAAGGATTTGTTCTTAAGCTACAAGCTGAAACATGGCCAAGTAAAAGAAATTATGAAATGTGAGAAGCAACCACAGGGAAAGGAAGAAAATTAAAAGGCAGATAACAATAAAAGTAATGTGGGAGGGCTCAAAGGGACACTACAAAGAATCTTTTGTAAAGTCTACAGTGGACTGTATAAGGTACTACATGGTAAATAAAAATTCCTATGTGTTTCTAGTGGGAAAACCTTGTTTCTTTTACAAGTGGACACAGGCAAAAACACTATTTAATACAACTTAAACTTTTTAGGGGACAAACTTATGGAATCTATTACACTACAATTGTCTGTAACAAACATGAATACAAGATGATGATAACTTTTTGCCAATATGCATGTGAACGGGACATTGTGAACACCTGTTCAGGGGACTTCTATTGACAATCTTTAGCATGACCAAAATTATATGAAAATTAAGGAAAACTTTTCTGATTTCTTACCTCAAATTTACGATGCTCTTCAGCAGACATGGGCTTTGGCTGTGAATGTATTAGTGCTGTTGGGGAATATATCATTGTGTTGTTTTGTTGCTCTCCAAAGTCTTGAGTGCTTTGTTGTACTTGTTGCTGTTCCATATGAATTTGTCTTTGTTGCTGTGGAACATTAGTGTGAGTTTGCTGTTGCTGCAACTGTGCCTGCTGATTCAATAAATTATCCTCCGTAGTTAACTGAAAAACAAGTACAATCATCAAATAGCAGCATATCTTTAATTTCTGATAACTGGAGTAATTTCATTCCATGAATTATTTAAATCACACTCACATATCTTTCAAGACCTGAAAAGGGACATAAAACATACCTGTATTGACTGAGAGGTTGGATGTAAAATTGGTCTTCCTGTTCCTACATATTGCTGTGGGGCTATGTTCTCTAATGGAGAATTATCCTTTGAACTTTTACTTCTTGCCTGAAATTTAAACAAAAACCTCATATTAGTCAAATGAGAGAGAGAGAGAGAGAGAGAGAGAGAGAGAGAGAGAGAGAAGAGAGATGAAGAGATAGAGTGAGAGAGATTGAGAGCGAGAGAGAGAGAGAGAAGAGAGAGAGAGAGAGAGAGAGAGAGAGAATTTAATATGAATAAAGGGGTACTTTCTGAGAAGAGACAAGGATGGTTTGGTTTGGGGTAGGATTATGACAAGACTGGATTTTTATAACTATGAAGAATGCAAAAAACTTAATAACTTGTTAATTATCACTATAAAATACAAACTATCAGTTTTTATACAGGAGACTTACCCCTGGCATAGAACATGACCTTACATGGAACATAACCACCCAGGGATGTCATTTGCCATCATAATAACAATGAATAAAGAGGAAAAAAGACCCTGAACCAACTACATGTCTGGTATTAGGATACCAGGGCTGATAGTGTCCTCTGACATTATAAATAAACATTCTAATGATGAACTGTGAATAAAGGAAAAAGTGCAGGGGAATCCAGTCTTTGGCAACTACGCTATGTTGAGATACAATGAGAGGTAACTATCATTAACATCAATGACCATACACAACACTTACACCAGGCCCAATTCTTAACCTTATTAAAAGGAAGGAAGAGGAGTCACACATAGTGGCAAGCCCTTAGGATAAAACAATCTGTCTTACAACTCCCCTGCACCAAGTCCATTTCAGCTCATGGAGTCCTTGGTGCCATGGTGCTTGCAGGAGGATGAGGAACAGAATATGTGCCCGTTCAACCCATCCTTAGGCTTGATGCATTTCAGTCCATGAGAAACTAGTATCACTAAATAACTAGCAGAGAAGTCAACCAAGTCCTAAGGAAAAGGTGTCCAATACATTGTAGTGACAGTCCTGGGATAGAAATGGGTGAAGGCAGCCCGACAGTACCAGATCCCAGCCTTCAATACCTGTGAAACCGCACAGTTCCTCCTGAACAAGTGTCAGTGCAACACCTATTACTTTATAAATTCTCACCCACATTGGAGGGTCATCCCCCAAGCTGGACAACACGTACGTACATTTAAATGCCGCACAACCCAGAGGACAAAGTGTTCTTGAAAATCTTGCACCCACAAAACTAATATATACACCAAACCAGATGAGATGCAAAAGCATCTCATCTGGATCACCTCCTAAAATGCCCCTGAATGAAAGGATCAAGAAGCTCTTGAACCTCTCTTTAGGTAAAAACTGGCAGCTCCTGAGTACTAGCAACAAACTCTATGATGAATAAGACAGGGACCTCCTCCTGTCATATGTATAGTATGACTAGATACAAAAGATTATGTAGCTCACCCACATGCTTTGTTGAAGCTAAGACTACCAGGAAAACTGCCTAGCAAGTGTGAGCTGTCTATCCAAAGCTTTCCTCAATGGTTCAAACAAAGTTTGTGCCAGATTTTGGAGGACACTTGTCATATCCCACTCCAAAGGCTTGAGTTTGCAAGATAGTAAGACTGCTCAGAGCTCCTTTCATGAGCATGGAAAACTAACAAAGAAAATAGGTTTGTGCCCTACAGCCCAAACATCTCAAGATAAGAGCCTGTAAGTAACACTGAGACTGAGATGAGCTTTTCTTGACAAAGATGGACTACAATTCTGCAATTTACTGTACAGTGGCTCTGAATGGAGTGGCACCAACACAAGACGACTCTTTTCTCAAGCAAAAGGCTGCCGAGTACTGACGGTTCATCCTTCTTTTCATTCCTTGAAAAGAAGGATGAACTCTTGATCAGGTGTTGGCAAAAGACTAACTCTTCCCTAATGACAAAGGTGCAGGCTTCCCTAAAAGCCTTGGCTGCAGTTCCCTTCAGTTGACCAGAGGACTTGAAAAACACTGCACAGCGAATTTTCAATTTCTAGCTGATCCCTGGAATACCCAAATATAAAGTGTCCCCCACCATGGAAAAGAGCAGAGATGCATCAAACTGGTATAGTGACTGCCAACAAAATCATAGGAACATGCTTTACGTATTTATCTTTTATTGGAGTGAAGATAGTGAAATGTGTTCTTTCAAGCCCAATAGTTTTGATTAAAACATGTTTCTCTCAAATTTTGTTTACAGTCGAGTTTGATGGTACTATAACGAAGTTTGCGAGTTTCATCCACATTGCCAATGCACGATAATAGTCGTTGGCAGGTCAACATTCTTTCCTCAGCCTCAGCTAAAACTTACAGGTTAAATTTAGCAGTATATGCTCTTGCCGATCTTTTCTAAATAGCAAGTAAGGATATAGTAATGTAAGAATATATCAGTCCTATTCTCCTTAACGTCATTTGTAACATTAATACAGTAATTTTTTACTTTCGTACAATGGTTGATATCCAAGCAAAAATGCTGTTGTTATCAGTTTAGGTTATTCATAGTAAATCAGCTGTTTCTGGCTGTATGCGTTTACACAAGTATAACATTACTAATAATACTTTTGGCATTTCTTTTACTTTTTTAAACTTAACTAGAAAATGGGATAGATAAAGAAATGGAGGATAGGGGTTAGCCTAACTAAAAAAATGGAATAGATAAAGAGGAAAGGAGGTTAGCCCATTGTTATTTGGTCTCATAAATTTAACTCGCATGATACGTGAGATACATGGTAAAATAATTTTTTAAGGGTGAAAATTTCGGGATTGCATGATATGCGAGATCGTGTGTTACACGAGTATATACGGTAAGTAAAGAAACTGACATAGTGAAAGCATCATTTAACATGTTTGCCAAGAAAGAAATAGTCAAAAGATGACAAGTGGACACTTGACTAGGGCATATAATTGGCAGATATTAACTATAGTACCATTCAACAAATTCACTGTTTTTCCCCAATAACTACAGGTTTAACCATAGGCTAAAAAATGAAGTTTTTATGATAAAACAAAGTTTAATGTATACTTACCTGGCAGGTATATATATAGCTATATTCTCTGTTCCACCTGGCAGAAATTTTCAAAACTCGCGGCAATCGCTAGTAACCTATTAGTAGTTTCAGGAACCACCACCCCGTTACCGTGGCGCTAGCGCTAGGAACCGTTCCCAATTGGCCAGATTTTCTCTGAACCCTGTCCCCTGAGGGAGGCGGGTGGGAATTAAATTATATATACCTGCCAGGTATATTACATTACAAACTTGTTTTATCATAAAAACTTCATTTTAATGTATGACACTTACCTGGCAGGTATATATATAGCTGATTGACACATTTGGAGGTGGGTCAAGGACAGCAACATTCTTAGAGTATAAAAACATATTATTATTATTAAAACTCCAGGTTCCTTACCTGCTAAGGTAGCTGACTTCATAGGTCCTGCTCTAAGCCTGCTTAAACCTTAGTAGCTCTCAACAAGGAAGTGTCCTGTATGTTGAAGAAGCTAAGACTGGAACTGACAACTGGACGTGACCAATGTGTTGACAGATCCTTACAGCCCTCTTATGCCACGGCATTCAAGCTAGTAACAGATTATTTACCTGAACTACACACACACCATCACCAGATAATACCAACACGACTGAGAAAAGTACCGCACCCTTTTCTCAGACGACCAAAAAACACAAACACCATCACCTAATAAAAACAACTAGCTTACTAAAGAAGGTTATGGGGTAGTAACTCCTTTGCCCAATACTGTACCCGAGGACACGTATGGACCTAGCGTCTGACAATTATCGAAGGTTGTCTGAACGTCCCTAAGATAATGAGACGCAAATATTGAATTAGTTCTCCAATATGTTGATTCAATAATCTCCTTGAGGGCTAAATTCTTTTAAACGCTAATGAAGTCGGCCACTGGCCTTGCTGTTCATGAGCCTTCACTTTTAAAATACCAAAGCTCTGCTCTTCACACAACATATGAGCCTCTTTAATTAAACTCTCTCATGAAGAAGGCTAGAGCGTTCTTCGTCATGGGTCTAGTGGGGTCTTTAACTGAACACCACAGAGCATCAGACCTCCCTCTGATAACTCTTGTTCTTTCCATATAACATCTCAACGCTCTCACTGGGCAGAACTCTTTCTTGCTCGTTACCGACCAATTCAGCTAGACCAAAACTTCAAAGGATCTTGGCCAAGGATTAGCTGAATCCTCATTCTTGGCCAAGAAACCTTCTTGGAATGAACACACTGCATTGCCGTGTCTCCATCCCACACTTCTTCGATATGGCCTGAAGCTCACTAACTCTTTTAGCAGTTTGCTAATGCTACTAAAAAGATAGTCTTCTTAGCAAGATCTCTCAGAGAGGATTCCTCTAACGGTTCGAATTTGCTAGAAGTTAAATACTTCAAGACCACATCCAGGTTCCACGCAGGTGGCCTGCCTTCTGATTGTTTCTTCGTCCCAAACGACCTAATCAGATCTCTCAGATCTAAGTTATTCGAGATGTCTAGATCCCTGTGTCTAAACACTGAGGTTAGCATACTCTTATAACCTTTAATTGTCGAAACTGACAAGTGTAAATCCTTCCTCAAGTAAAGAAGGAAATCTGCGATTTGGGTCACAGAGGTACTGGATGAAGACACTTTCCTGTTTTTACACCACTTCCGGAAATTGTCCCACTTCGACTGATACACCGTGATTGTGGAGGTTCTTCTGGCTCTAGCCACTGCACTGGCCACCTCTCTAGAATATCCCCTCGCTCTGACCAGACGTTCGATAGTCTGAACGCAGTCAGACCCAGAGCGAGGGTATTCTTGTGAAACCTGTCGAAGTGGGGTTGTTGTTTGAGTAAATCTACTCTTAGAGGAAGCGTCTTGGCGTATCTACCGTCCATTCCAGTACCTCTGTGAACCAACTTTGGGCCGGCCGGCCAAAACGGGGCTATTAAGGTCATCCTCGTTCCTTTGCTCTCCCTGAACTTCTTCATCACTTTCCCCAGCACCTTGAACGGAGGAAAAGCGTACAGATCTAAGTTTGACCAATCCATCAGGAATGCATCTACCGCCACTGCTTCCTGGTCTGGAATCGGAGAGCAATATGTTGGTAATCTCTTTGTTCTGGCTGTCGCAAACAGATCCACTACCGGACGGCCCCACAACTTCCACAGGCTCTGGCAAACCTCCATGTGCAACGTCCACTCCGTCGAGAGAAGTTGCTCTCTCCTGCTCAACAGGTCGCACCCACGTTCTTCTCTCCTTGTATAAACCTGGTGAGTATCACGACCTTTTCCTCCTCTGCCCAAAGCAGAATTTCTTTTGCCAGATTGTAAAGGGGAAAAGAATGAGTTCCCCCCTTGCTTCCGAATATATGCCAGAGCCGTGGTGTTGTCCGAGTTGAACCTGCACTGTCTTGTTTCGAATCAACTCTCTGAAGTGCTTCAAAGCCAAGAAAATTGCCAACAGTTCCTTCCTGTTTATGTGCCACTTTGTTTCGTCCTTGTTCCAAAGTCCCGACACCTCTTGAGGGCCTAATGTCGCTCCCCAACCCGCGTCCGACGCGTCGAAAACAGACGAGGTCTGGGTTCTTCTGCTGAAGCGACATCCCTCTTGCTAACCTGCCTGGCGTTAGCCACCACTTTAATTCCTCCTTTACTTCGGTCGGATTAGAAACTGGAAGGAATCCGGTTGCGATTTTCTTGGCCATGAATCCTTCAGGAAAAACTGAAGAGGTCTCATGTGGCAGTCTTCCTAAAGAAATGAACCTCTCTAGTGAAGAGAGTGTGCCCAGTAGACTCATCCACTCTCTTGCAGAGCATCGGTCTTTCTTTAGAAAATCCTGCACCTTCTGACTGCATTGGGCTTGCCTTTCGGGGGACGGAAAAGCCCGAAAAGTCACTGCCGATATCTGAATCCCCAAATAAACTATCTGTTGTTGGGGCTGCAAACAAAGGGACTTTCCCATATTCACTACCAGACCTAGGTCTTTTGCTAAGTCCAATGTTTGACTTACGTCCTCCAGACATTGAATTCTCGACTGGGATCTTATCAACCAGTCGTCCAGATACAAAGACACTCTGATCCCTCTTAAATGTAGCCATCTCGCCACATTGGACATCATCCTCGTGAATACTTGAGGGGCTGTGCAAAGGCCGAAGCATAGGGCCTTGAACTGAAAGACCCTGTCCTGAATCACAAACCTTAGATACTTCCTGCTTCCTGGATGAATCGGAATATGAAAGTATGCGTCTTGTAAGTCCAGAGTCGCCATCCAGTCCCCTGGACGTACCGCTGCCAGTACTGAATCGTTCGTCTCCATAGTGAACTTGGTCTTTTCTACGAAAAGATTCAGTTGACTTACTCCAGCACTGGCCTCCAACCTCCCCGAGGACTTTGCAACCAGGAACAGACGGTTGTAAAATCCCGGAGATTCGTGATCCAGAACAGGTTCTATTGCTCCTTTCTCTAGCATGGAAGCTACTTGCTCCCACAGAGCGCTTTCTTCTCTAAATCGTTGTAATTTGCCCCGAGGGCTCTCGGAGATGTTGCGAGAGGGGGTCTTTTCACGAAAGGAATCTTGTATCCTTCCCGAGCTACGTTGACAGCCCAGGGATCTGCCTTCATTTGTTGCCAGACTTCCCAAAAAAACCTTGAAGTCTGGCTCCACTGTCGTCTGGAGGACCGAGTTCTCATTCTTAGAGGGGTTCTTGGCTCCTCTTTTCGCTGGTACTCTCTTACCCCTAAAGGCGGGTCGAGCGAATGTTCTTCCTCGAAAGGGCTGTTGCGACGGTCTAGTCTCCTTTTGGCGTCTTCTTCACCAACTTGGTTGGTAAGAACTTCTTAACCGAAGAAGAAAGAAGATCTTGAGTGGCTTTTCTGCGAAAGGGATAGAGCTATATCCCTAATCACCTCTGAAGGAAACAGCTGTTTCGAAAAGGGGAGAGAACAGTAACTCCGATTTCTGAGAGTTAGAAACTCCTTTTGAGGCGAACGAACACAAGAGCGATCTCTTCTTAAGCACTCCTGCTGTGGAATAACGAAGCCAGCTCGTTCGTTCCGTCTCTAAGAGCCTTATCCATGCAGGACATAATGCTCTTAGCTGTTTCTAAGTCCTGCGAATCCTCTTCTCCTATGGAATTCGCTAGCGCTCCCAAGACCAATCCAAGAAATTCAAAGACTTCGAAAGTCCTAAAAATCCCTTTAAATAGATGGTCAAATTCCGAGGACGTCCACCAGACCTTGGCCGACTGTAACGCCTGTCTGCGTTGAGCTGTCCACTATTACTGGAGAAGTCCCCCTGGGAGGAGGCAGGTAACCAGGCCTAGACTTTCTCCAGTAGCGTACCATACTCCTGATTTAGAAGCCTAACTTACTGGAGGAAAACAAAAGAGTATTTCCCCGCTTCTTTCTTGTCCTTCATCCAGTCATTCACCCGTTGAAGGGCCTTCTTTGCCGAAATTGACATCGTCATTTTCAGGAAGGAGGACTTCTTTGGAGTCCTAGTCTTGGAAAACTGTGATAAGGGGGATAACGGAGCTGTCGGTTAAATTCCCCCTCAAAAACAGCAATAAGACGTGAAGTCAGAACCTTATAATCTGAAGAAGGTTCTGTATTCTTTTCTTCAATTACTTCCAACTCTTCTTCTGCTGAAGAAATATCTTGCAAGTCGTCGTCGTATTTACGCTTCGTTGACGGACTAGCGTCCTGCCCGCCTGCGTCCTGCGGCTAGCGAAGCATCGGCGTCCTGCCGCCTCTCGATGTCTTGCCGCCTGCGTCCTGCGGCTACCGATGCGTCTGCGTCCTGCCGCCTCTCGATGTCCTGCCGCCTGCGTCCTGCGTCCATCGTAGACACGCCTGCTTCCTGCCGCCTGCGTCCTGCGTCCACCATTGGTCCCGCGTCCTGACGTTTGCGTCCTGCTTCTTCCGACACTATTTTCCTCCTAGCGCCAGTGCGCCCTGCGTCCTCGGCGAACGCGTCCTTGTCTTCCCTTTTCGAAGACTTAATGGGAAGGAAATCGTCCTTACGCCTCGAAGATGCTTGTTCAGGAGCATCCCAAGACTTCACCAACACTGCCAACTTGGACTGCATTTCCCGTAAGAAATGCTTCGTACCATCCTCCTGAATGGTAGACGACGAAGGATGAGGATTACGAGCTGGACTGCGACCTTTCCCAGTTACGCCTTTTCTGCGGCGAACTGCAACAGCCTGGGAATTTGCAACAGGACTGTTCGAAGGGACGCCTGACCGTGTCAAAACCTCTCTCGCCTCCCTTCGACTGTCGACATGCCTTCTCCCTTGGGTCTGGGAGCTTGACAGAGGTCTAGGTCTAGGAGCACGAGAGAGACGATCAGACACCCCCTCCACTACACTTTCACTGACATCGAAAGCACTAACTTTGTCTGTAAGTCGCTGTATCTGGTCGCCCATGGACGCAAGGGCAGCGAACACTTTCACAATATTTGTATCGTTCGTGTCCTCCGATACAGCAGCGGGCGCAGGAGATACCTGGGGAGAAGGAACTACCAATTCTACATTAGAAGGAGCTGGAGAGGAAATACAATCACTACTCCTTTTACTCGAAGAATTTGATTTCTCACTACGAGAAACAGATCTCCTTACACGATCTTTCTCCAGTCTCTCAACGTATTTCATAAAGACCTTCCCATTCCTTCTCTGATAAATTCTCACATTCAATGCATCTATTCTCCCAAGTACACACATTCTCCCTACATTTCTTACAAACGGTATGAGGGTCGACCGAAGCTTTCGGCAGTCTTACCTTACACCCCTCTTTTACACACACTCTAAACATACTTCCCGAGTCAGACATCTTAAAGAACAATCCAAAGCGAATGCCAAGCTAACGTTTCCGAGTACAATACCAAAATCCAAGATCAGTCAGCAACGAGAATGAAAATTCTAGCAGGAACCACCAACAATGTTGCCGGTTCGGCTGGCAGAGAAAATCTGCCCAATAATTGGAACGGTTCCTAGCGCTAGCGCCACGGTAACGGGGTGGTGGTTGCCTGAACTACTAATAGGTTACTAGCGATTGCCGCGAGTTTTGAAAATTTCTGCCAGGTGGAACAGAGAATATAGCTATATATATACCTGCCAGGTAAGTGTCATACATTAAAATCAGGGTTTGTAATTCATACTTAGAGTATTTAAAATTATATAGTGCTTTACATAAACAAACATGGTAACTTGATAAACATGATTAAAAAACATTATTTCAACATTCCCAGTTGACAAAAAATTAACAAAATAAATTCTCTATGGTGCTTCAACATTAAATGAATCATAATTTCAAAAATGCTAAAATTTACTTTTATTGAAAGCTTAATAAAATATCAGCTGCCACAAAGAACATTACTGGTACTCATGAAAAATTGACAGCACTGTCTCCAACCCTTACCTTCTTTTCTTGCTCTTTTTTATCAAAGTGATCAAGAAAGAGTGGCCGATACTTTTTACTCTGCTCCCCTGGAGCTGTATCATGTCCTTGAGGAAAAAGAAAGAAAAATAATTAAACTTGCAAACCTTTGGAGATACTAAGCCAAAATCCTACAACATATACTATTGGCCATCAGTTTGAAATAAAATTTCACCAATTAAAACTAACTATACTACAACACACTACAAACCTCCATTTTACAAACAGAAAAATGCCCTTGTAAGTGCTAGACATCTAATCAAATCTCATACTCACTTTTCATTGTTGAATCCTCATCATCTTCATCCTCATTATCAGAATTTATTACCATGGTGCCTACATCTGTGGATAGTGTGCTAGAGTCAACCGGTGCTACAAGCGTGCCACTTGATGCAACAGGTGCTACTAGCGTACCTTCATTATTGAGAGGCCGAAGAGTGCCACTATCTCCTCCAGACCTGTACCGAACCATGGTGCTGCTATCGACTTCCTCGTCATCCTAAAAAGTGGCAGGTTTCGAGATCATCATAAATATAAAAATAAAAAAGAATTAACTTGTATAAAACAATTCTGTAGAACCCTGCACACAATACAGACATATGTACATATGAACTCCCAACATACATGCATGAAGTCATACAAAATTCTAGTGACATTTCTATGATTTTTAGGGTATTATGTATTTACGAATAACCTGCAAGAATTTTTGTTTGATTCTAACAGCTGTGATTTCATTTAACAAAACTTAATTGTATCTGTGCAAAGTAATAATCACATCACAACATGAGACCTTACTTTCATAAGAAGATGCAGCTCCTTACATGATTTTTGTACTTTAATCCATTATCACCCTCAACCTACCTGTATCCAGTATAACTAGGAGGAACATTTACTGTAAACAGTCCTCAAACATATAATCAAAGGGGAAAAATATATGATACTTGGAAAAAAGGTGGAAAAGCAAATTGGTGAAAAGGTAGAACAGGAACAGGGATATGATCTGATCACAAAATGAAGTCAATTTTAAAAAGAGGTATGGTTAAAATGAATGGAAAATATTTTTTTTAAAATTGACAAAAAAAAAAAAAAAAAAAAAAAAAAAAAAAAAAAAAAAAACATAATTGAAAATAAATACTATGGATGGAAACATCTAAAATGACCTCTTAAGTCATGCAGGAAAACAAAACAGGAAGTACAATGAAAATACAACTAATTTGGACTGCAGAGAATCACATTCCATTCTGCATAAATTGTTTGTACAGTTTTTTTATGTTGCATGGAACCAGTGGTTATTCAGCAACAGGACCAACGGTTTTACGTGACTTCCAAACCACGTCAAGAGTGAACTTCTATCACCAGAAATACACATCTCTCACACCTCAATAGAATGCCCGAGAATCGAACTCGCAGCCACTGAGGTGGCAGGTCAAGACCATACCAAGTACATCACTGAGGTGCTTTTTTTTCACATAAAATACTGGTTTTTACATCATTTCCAGTCCAAAAGAATTGCACTTTACCTTTCAAAAATTAAAACAACAAAATTATAAAGTAAATAACTGAGACCAAATGATTTTTAAAAACCACTGGTATTTATGTAAATTTTTTCCAAATAAAAAAACATAAAGGAAAATAAGAACAAATATTTAGACAGACCTTGTTTTTTTTAAGGACAGGTATAATGATAATTTCCTTTGGGACAGCCCTTACTTGTGCAGGAGGTAGAGTTAAACCATCTTACACCATTCTCCAGATGTTATCACATTGCTACCAACATCTAAATAT
Source organism: Macrobrachium nipponense (assembly GCF_015104395.2). Taxonomy (NCBI): domain Eukaryota; kingdom Metazoa; phylum Arthropoda; class Malacostraca; order Decapoda; family Palaemonidae; genus Macrobrachium; species Macrobrachium nipponense. The sequence goes on from NC_087208.1 coordinate 25,759,671, forward strand.
TTAATGTTTTCATCCTATTGCCATATACATCTTATGCAAGATTCTCTAACCAGTAGGCGGATAGATGCTGAACATCCCTGAGTTGTGAGCAAAGATCTATAGGAGAATTTGAGGGCCATGTCAGGATTCAGATCTCTAGTAACATCTCCTGTTAGTAGTTATAGTGACTTAGAATGAAAAGGATGAAAATAACTTCTCCCACTAGTAAAACATGGCTCGCTACAATCATACGACAACCATACCCATACTCCTCTGAACATCTGTGACACACCTAGCAAAAGTTAAAGCGAATGAAAATAGACTGCCACCTCCAGGTACCAGTTTGTAAGTAGATGTTTCAAGATCAAATTTAGTCAATGGAAGATGGACTTGCCTTTGTTCACAACACCTTATCATCCTACATGTAACTGCCAATGTGAGAGGCAGATCCTCATTTTGAAATGTATTCTCAAGAAACTTTGACACATTCCCCATGTGCCCAAACTCACAAAATAGAGTACAGACACCCTACTTACAAACTTTCAGAGATATGAACAGACAGGAACACAAGTTAAAATTGTGTTTGGAGCCTCACCTTAGCCACCTGTAAGTTTAAATTTTGCTCTGGGTGGCTATTCTGCTAGGAAGAATTTTTGCTCAGACCAGGAGAACATGAGGAAGAACCACCTGTTTCTTTAACCCCTTCCCTGATTATCCCAAGTATTCTTGTGATCAACTACCATGTATTCTTCTTACAGTCATGAGAACATTTGTTTCTATTCTTAAAATATTGCTACTTATTACTATCCTCACAATTTAACTCGGTCTGTGATGAATACCCACTTTCTATATTTAGTATTTTTTTAAATTATACAATACTGTAAGGAATTACTTAGGATGTTAGAAAGGTAAAGACAAGAAAATAAAAGTTAGATTCAAGCAACATTCAAAATCTACCAGTTTTTTACCTTTCTAGCATCCAAAGTAATTCCTTATTGTACTGCATGATTTTAAAAATACATATTTTAGAAAATGGTAACACAGAAAATGGGTATTCATCACAGACTGAGTTAAATCAGGAAGATTAAAAATAAGGAATATTTAAAGAGTATGAACAAATATTCTTGTGACTGTACAAGAATATGCATGATAGTTAATCATGCGACTACTCAAGATAATCAGAGAAGGGGTTGAAGGAACTAGTTCCTCATTCTCATGTTCTGTTCTTTGCAAAAATTCTTACTGGCAGAATTGGCTCTCAGACTGGGGCATCAGCTGGTCTCTAAAAGTGGGGGGACATTCTGAAAATTATACGGTTAATATTGACGAGCAAGGTGTATTTTAATGCCATATAAATATGAATATATGGATGATATTAAGGGGAAAGGATGACTGATCTATCAATATTAGTCAGTCAACAAGGTAATCAGTCCATAATTTACACAAGTCTTTGAAGCACTGAAATCCAAACCATGTTATTCAAATGCCAATACATATGAGTGCAGTCCTATACCTTCTGATACTGGGTGACTAATAACCTCTCATTCTGACAAACTGAGACCAATATCTTTTTCCAACAAAAAAATCTGTGAAAACAAAGATGTCTGTGATTATGGGTTTAGTAGGATTGACAAAGTAATTTTTTTTGTCACCACAGCGAGAGAACAGACTCCACTTCCCACAATAAGCTGCTGGCTGTCAAACTTTGCAAAGCCTTAGTATGGCCACCACTATAATATGTAAAACACCTCTCATCTAGTGCTGGTAAGGCCACATAGGAAAAGGCACACACATGTTAACTGTTCTTTGGGTGCTTCACTTCAGCCATCCTCCAGGTTAATGAGTTCAGCTTGCTCTTCACGGATATACGTAACAAACAGGTCAACCAATGGAAGCAAAAGAGCTTTTCCTACCTAAGAGTTAAAAGATCACTCCAATACGAGAACCTTAGCATAATGCCACAGGTAAACAACTTAAGGTTTTGAAACAGATACTTCTAGTTTTAAAGATGTGCTACATTTATATTGAACTGTCCAACATTCTTTCCCCCCCCCCTTCTCAGTTTTGCAGCCAAGTATTGCGTGAATGCTTGGAGAACTAAGACGGCAGTCTCTAACTTGAAGGTGCCATGTCACTTTGTCCTATGATGTCCAAAGACCATTGCTAAGAAAATCCAGAAAGTGAACATACCAGCCATAATTTGGCACATCCTGAATTATCAGAATCTCTGTGGTAGGGGATTATTATCATAAAGTTAAGATTTACCAGCCCAATGAGTCTAAATAGACTCTTACAGTGCTGGCCTTGGGGTAGGGGAGAGGGGAGACTAGAGGGACAACTGCCAGATGATTGGGGATTAACTAGTTGAACAGTATATATTAAATCAATAAATTAATTTAATTCAGTCACTATTACATTTCTACTATCATTGGTGGGGAGAATGAGTGAAAAAAGAATACAGGAACAATCACATGCACTACGAGAAAAAGGTATGAGAGAAATTCTCAAAAGGAATAATCTGGGCTAACAGCAATGTAGACCACCAAGGAGTTCTTATTAAACAGAGTTTGGAACACAAATGTGTGTAAGGCAGATGCCTGTGCAATAGAGACCTCTTCCGTTTGCGACCCCTAAGTCTAGTGAGCTCTGAATTTTGTGACAAAAAATAGGACATACAGTATACAGTACATGATAGAGGGTTGAAAAAAGAAAACTTGTTTGATTTTGAATACAAAAAGTGTCAATCATCCTTTTAATACACTTCTACAATTTCTTCACGTATCATAATGACATATTTCTTGCTGTACCTTCTAGATGTTTTGCAGCTTACTGATGCAATCAGCTTCATCTTCTGTTATTTGGAACAAGAATCCCATGATTACATGTAATCAGATGAAAAGCTTTTTAACACGCATGCAACTTACCAATAATAAACGAAATGGGACAAAACTTCGAAAATACCAAACAAAACAGATATTCAATCTATGGCAATACTAAAAAAATATTGTTAAAGAAACCACTATATGCAGTTCTTTTTAAAAATAGTTAAAAGTAGCTAACTTAAACAATTACATATTGATAAAACTATCTATCCATTAATAATATATAATTGATATCAAATATTATCAGGATAATACAAAATAGGAAGAAATATTTCTCAGCTGTAATAAGTTAAATGTTATATAGTACTATTACATCCTACCAAGCTTTACTGGTACTTACACAAATTTCTTGAACACCACACCATCGTTCTACGTCAGTATAGACATCAGATAAAATGTATCAGATCTATAGCTACAGGAAAATTTGAACGAGTGCTATACTAACAAATCATGCATAACATATGGCAATTTATTTGCAGTATGGTGAAACAAAATAAATAGGATATATTACAGCTAAAATAATCATAAGGGCTTTGCTTAGTCCATGTAAATAATTCCAACTAAATTAGAAGCATGCACAAAAAGCAAACTGTATACTAAAGCAACACAACAATCTGCTCTTCAGGTTAGCCTTTAGGGTTCCTTCTGTCTTATGCATGCCTTATCTTGCTGCCACAAACACACATTTTACATCATCCAAGGATGTACAGTCTTAGCACAGTGAACAACTTAAAACGATGCTGAACACCATATGAAACACTTACAAAGAAGATATGCAACTAATAAATTTGTAAAAAAAAAAAAAAAATCAATATTGTAAAATTAAATTCAAGCTTAACATAAGGAAAGTAAAGTAATGCCTACCTCACTGAAAAAAAGTTATTTGGTCCCAAACAATACCCAACTTTACTTCCACTAAAGCCTTTCCCATTACATACATATCAACTCAAGAGGAAGCCTTCCTATAATCAACACACACAAACCATGTCTTCCTTACAAATCTACCTGTACAGCATAGAAATCTAAAACTTTTATATGAAAAACTTAAATTCAAATACTCTAACTTGTCCCTTTTGGCCTCTATCAAGTAATGCTTCTGAGTAGAGATATGTTAATGAGAAACTCTTTACTAGACATGAGAGGAAATTAGTTGGAAAACCATTAGTGACTGAGCAGACAGGTAAACTTCATTGGCCAACATTGCTAAAACTCAATAGAAACGTGTAAACCCTGTAAGTCTGACAAAACATTCTAGTAATACAAAAATACATAAGTAAAAATAGGTCCCATTTACTATTGGAAAATAAGTTCCACGTTGGCCGAGGGCATTTCGCGTTCGGCTACCATTCCGGTGGTCCGAAGTTTGATTCTCGGCTTGGCCAACGCGGAACCTGAGGAATTTATTTCTGGTGATAGAAATTCATTTCACGATACAATGTGGTTCGGATCCCACAATAAGCTGTAGGTCCCGTTGCTAAGTAACCACTTAGTTCCTAGTCACATAAAAATATATCTAATCCTTCGGGCCAGCCCTAGGAGAGCTGTTAATCAGCTCAGTGGTCTGGTAAAACTAAGATATACTTAACTATTGGAAAATAATTCAAACTTTTAGCCAAGGCTATTTACATATTCACATGTGACATATGACACTGCCTACAACATAAAAGGCAATTCTTCCAACTATTCTAACTACAAAAGCAATGCAAATATATATAAAAAAATATTCAATTCAGTGACCAAGCAGCCTGTTAATCATGTAGATCTCCTTTGATTGCACCATCCGCACACAGGTTCAACTCACAAAACTAAAGTATGTACGGTGTACGTATATGAAGAAAGCGTTGAAGCTAGCATGGGATCTATTATCGTTGGCTACAGTCTTGGTTCAAATATAGCACTTTCATGATTAATTCTAATATTAAGAAGCATACATAACCTAAACATCACATACTGTAGACAACAGTTAAGCAGCAGCAAGAGAAAAGGAACACATGATATAGGATCCTCTAAAATAATTATTATCTTAATAATACTCAACCAATTAGTATACTAAATTTGTTAGCTAGAAAGGGGAAACCTTTGCTGAGAAAATGGGTGAAAAATGGTCAATTTCAGGGGTTAGGAACATGGTACGAGAGGGCACACACCACAAAAATTAATGACACATATATACCCGTTTAAGGTCATTCCACTATTTGAACTTAATTCACCAGGTCACTGACCCACTAACCTGGATTTGGGTGTTAGGTATGCTGTGGTGATGGTGAGTTTGGTTAAGTTGGTTGTTTTTATGATCCTGTTCTGCTTGAACATTCTTCACAGGTAACTGGAGCTGAGGGGACTGCTGCTGGGAGAACTGCAGGAGGGTTGGGCTTCGTTAATGTACCAGCGCCAATTCATGATCACTAAAAAAATTGCCCTTTCATCTGGGACAAATAATATTTCCGGATTCCAAAGTTGTCATGCAAAATAAGCCCTTCTCTTTGTTACAACCATATTCCCATCCGGTTAATGTTATGTAAGAAATTACACATGCCACTTTCCATCCGGCAAAACTTACAATTGGCCAAGGGTTCAAATTATACTTCATCTACCTATATCATACAAAAGGATGCTCTCACTGTCACACTAAAAGCTATTCTAGTTAACATAGAACAAAACAAAAAAATTATGTAAATTCATGTAATATTAGTTCCTTGGAAATAAACATCATATAGAGTAATAGTCATGTCATTTTCCATCTTAAATTTGTACAGGCTGGTAGAAATAAAATAAAATAATTAAGTTCAAAATAAAGCTTAAATTAAGAAGCAATACTCGGACAATTGCAGACCATGAAATGGCATGTATCATTTCCTTAAAATTTATCTAACATTTTCACTGTTAATGATTATACCATCACCTCTACAAAATATTATGAGGCATGAATTTAGCTGAAATCCTATCAGACAAAATCTACTTGGTTTTTGCAAAAGGCACTACCCCCAAAACAAAGGTTACATTCAAAGGGTATCCATGGAGACCTTAACATTACATCTACATTTTCCAAAGATGCCTAACGTTTTAGAAAAACAACTTGAGAGGATTCCTTTTTCAATCACTGTACACTTCTACTATCACTGCTGCATCTTTAAATTCTATAGACATACAATTTGAAAGCATTGTTCTGCAATTAAAAAGCCATGTTTGCGTAACTGCTCATAGAAAGCTCAATGGCTTTGTTTTAGCTTCACACCGTAAACAAAGATGACACAAAAGCACAAGCTTACCGAATCAGTGATGTGCTTGATTTGGATCTGTCGGTTGGAATTCTGGTTTTCTCTGATTTCCATCGCCTCTTCTAACATATTCCTAAGTATACTAGATGGCTGTGCACCACGTATAAACTGGTGTTGGAGGAGTTCTGATGCTGTCGCTCTTTCTTCAGGATTCTTTACTAAACATCTATAAAAGAAATAGTTGCATTTTAGATTAAAATTCAAATACAGGAAGTCAAAACAACTTTAGGAAATGCCTATAAAATTTGAAAGCTATACAAAAACAAAACCCAACACTTGAACAATTATACCCATGCTAAAGTTAGTAGAAGTGTCCTCACCTTGAAACAAAATCTATAAATTCTGGTTGCCACTGGTCAGGCTCACGGAATGATGGTGGGGGTTTGGTGGGGATCATAAATATGGCACGCATGGGGTGAATATCTCCGTACGGGGGTTTTCCCTCTGCCATTTCTAATGCCGTAATACCTGAAGGTAGAAAGAAGACAAAATAGTAATTACTAAACTGGTCATGAATTTCATCTCAACTCTTTGTAGCTTCTGTTGACAATACAGTATAGATGAAACATTAATGCATTCAGTTATCATTAATTTATGCAATTTCAATTTTACATACTGTAAATAATACTCTTTTAACATTACACTCATAATGAAGTTGAGGTTAACAATAAATTACTTTTTTAATTGTGCCATAAATCGGAAGAATGTAAAACTAAAATACAAGTAATGAAACATACCTAAACTCCATATATCTGCAACACAATCATAACCTATTTCCTGAATAACTTCGGGGGCCATCCAAAATGGAGTGCCTATCACAGTATTTCTTTTGGCCATTGTGTCCTGAAAAAATAAACAAAGAAATACTTCAAAAATACATAAAGCTCCATGTGACAAACAAAAGGTGTTGTAACAGCTTTCTCAGACTGACACTTTTTACAAGTACTGATCAAAACAAGGGACTTCTTTCTCAGTTTTGAGTTACATGAAAAAAGTAGTAACTTTTCAAACTTGCTCTGCTGCAGTCTTAAAGAGAATGGCAACCCTTTTATTTTTTTCCCATAGATTATATATTATTTCTATAACCAGATGAGTTCCCCTTCTACTGACTTGTATGGCTTATACTCACTGACAGCTGTCCTGCAACTCCAAAATCTGCTAACTTCGCATGGCCCTGAGTATTTAGCAGAATGTTACCAGCTTTGATATCTCTGTGAATTTTTCGTCTGAGGTGTAAATACTCTAGGCCACGCAAAGTGTCTAGGATAACTGTCGCTATCTCTTCTTCTGTTAGGGTCTTTTTCCGCAACCGCATGATGTCGGACACGGAGCCAGCACCACAATACTCCATTACAATCTGAAATACCACAGTAGTATATTTTTGAGAGACAAAAATACATATATGTAGTATAACAAATGTAAAAAGGACGTAAACCTAATAAAATTACACCTTCATTACACACAACATAATGCCAATCATCTTGTAAACATGAATTAAAACTGCAAGGAAAATGAGTACTTTTCAACTGTGTAGTACAGTATTTCCATCTCAAGCTAAACTAACATATTTGTTTATAACCTTATTAACATCACATTAACTCAATAATTAGTAGTATGAAAAGTAGTTTTTTAAAAGCTGTTCATACTAAATACCAAACTATACTGGACTCACCAAAAACATAGAGAGTTGTCTTTATCATCTAGTTCCATGTGAGACTGCCTGATTATAACACTATTTACCATCTAACATTAAGCACCATTTTATTTAATTAAAACAAATAAAAAATTTTAATAACTTAAGATTAATCAATGTTATGGAGTTTTTGCCCTCACATTATCAAACATTTTTAATTTCACTGGGCATTTGGATAACTAAACATAGTTTTAGACCAGGAACTTATAATCATTATCAAGTTTAATCCTAAAATCCTTAAAAAGGTCTTCTAAGTTCAAGGTATTTATACCATTATTGCAATGAAGTAGTAGAGTCACCATGTCACCACTGCTCTCTCACTTACCCAGAGGTCAGAGTCTTTAAAGTAGGAGCCGTAATACTTGACCACATGTTGGGAGTCACACTGTTGCATTATGGAAATTTCTTTGATGATTTCCTGAAGGTCAGTGTCAATGGGCACTTGTTTGATGGCCAGCACCTGCCCTGACTCCTTGTGGAGAGCCTTGTACACACTGCCATAGGACCTGTCAATAAAAATGTTACAATTACTGAGTGTGACATCATTTTACTTACATAAATGAGTGATTTCCTCATCTAAATGGTAAATAAAGGCCCCAACATATGAAGTTCCCACTCCAGTATGAAAAGACTGGAAGGTGAAATGACTTTTCATAAGGTGGTACTCATGCAATGCACTAGTACATACAAGTTCATAAAAGTAACTGAGAATTCAGGCTCAAATTATGAAAGGTAACTTATATTTGTATATAGTGGTACAGATGTGTTCAGGGTAGAATATTTCTAAAAAATAATAAAAAGTCACTACTTGCAACTACATATGAGGGCCTCAGAACCACAGTTGTAAACGCCACTTCCACCAATATTGAGTTAGTCATACCAGTAGATTTGGCAACGTTTCCTCTGTCTATTTGTTGCTTTTCTATGCTATTCAGGAGTTTCAAAAAGGTCGAAATCCCTACTTGAGCAGTAGGAATTATCAATTTTGTCTACATAAATGAACGTTGTGTCGCGCGGAGGTTACATCCTCATAAGCGCTCAGTTAGAACCACAAGGAAGTACGTGCACGGCTCAAGAGTGAGCCAATGAGAGCGCGCGTCACTAAGCGGGTAGTCAGCTCTAAGCCAATCAGCATTTTTCCCCATAAGGCGCCCGTAAGTGTCGGCCAATCACCGCACAGTTTACAGTCTCCGCTATTGTTTACATTCCCCACCTCCCCTTATTTTCAAGTTCTTTAGCGGATGTACAGTATTTTCATGTTGAGTACAGATTAAAATATTTGCTTTGCTTAGAGAAGTCATAGTGAGTGTAGTAGTATTATTTTTCTATAATTTTTTTGTGTGATTATTATTATGATATTGGTGATGATTATTAAAATGGCTAAACATTATGATGATGGAATGTTATCATGGTCAACATCATTATTACTAATATTACCATATTATCATTATTATTTGCTATTATCATTAATACTCCTATTATTATTATTATTATTATTATAATTATTATTATTATTATTATTATTTTTTTGCTCTATCACCGTCCTCCAATTCGACTGGGTGGTATTTATAGTGTGGGGTTCCGGGTTGCATCCGCCTCCTTAGGAGTCCATCACTTTTCTTACTATGTGTGCCGTTTCTAGGATCACACTCTTCTGCATGAGACCTGGAGCTACTTCAGCCTCTAGTTTTTCTAGATTCCTTTTCAGGGATCTTGGGATCGTGCCTAGTGCTCCTATGATTATGGGTACGATTTCCACTGGCATATCCCATATCCTTCTTATTCTATTTTCAGGTCTTGATACTTATCCATTTTTTCCCTCTCTTTCTCTTCAACTCTGGTGTCCCATGGTATTGCGACATCAATGAGTGATACTTTCTTCTTGACTTTGTCAATCAACGTCACGTCTGGTCTATTTGCACGTATCACCCTATCCGTTCTGATACCATAGTCCCAGAGGATCTTTGCCTGATCGTTTTCTATCACTCCCTCAGGTTGGTGCTCGTACCACTTATTACTGCAAGGTAGCTGATGTTTCTTGCACAGGCTCCAATGGAGGGCTTTTGCCACTGAATCATGCCTCTTTTTGTACTGGTTCTGTGCAAGTGCCGGGCATTCACTTGCTATGTGGTTTATGGTTTCATTTTTCGTATTGCACTTCCTACATATGGGAGAGATGTTATTTCCGTCTATCGTACTTTGAACATATCTGGTTCTTAGGGCCTGATCTTGTACCGCTGTTATCATTCCTTCAGTTTCCTTCTTTAGCTCTCCCCTCTGTAGCCATTGCCAATTGTCATCGCTGGCTAGTTCTTTAGTCTGTCTCATGTATTGTCCGTGCATTGGTTTGTTGTGCCAGTCCTCTGTTCTGTCTGTCTTTCTCCTGTCTCTGTATATTTCTGGGTCTTCGTCTACTTTTATTAGTCCTTTTACTTCCCATGCACTCTTTAGCACTCGTCTTCACTGGTTTTCAGATATTGCCCCAGTGCTCTGTTTTCAATGTTGACGCAGTCCTCTATACTTAGTAGTCCTCTCCCTCCTTCCTTTCGTGTTATGTATAGTCTGTCCGTATTTGCTCTTGGGTGTAGTGCTTTGTGTATTGTCATTTGTTTCCTGGTTTTCTGATCTATGCTGCGGAGTTCTGCCTTCGTCCATTCCACTATTCCTGCGCTGTATCTGATTACTGGCACTACCATGTGTTATGGCTTTTATCATATTTCCGGCGTTGAGTTTTGACTTGAGTATCGCCTTGAGTCTCTGCATATATTCTTTCCTGATCGTGTCCTTCATCTCTTGGTGTTTTATATCTCCTCCTTCCATTATTCCCAGGTATTTGTATCCCGTCTCATCTATGTGTTTGATGTTGCTCCCATCTGGTAGCTTTATCCCTTCAGTTCTCGTTACTTTGCCTTTTTGTATGTTGACTAAGGCGCATTTTTCTATTCCAAACTCCATCCTGATGTCCCCAGATACAATCCTTACAGTCTGGATTAAGGTATCTATTTCCTTGATGCTCTTACCATACAGCTTGATGTCGTCCATGAACATCAGATGGTTGATTTTGTTGCCTCTTTTCTTGAGTTGGTACCCGGCATCCATCTTCTGTAGTACTTTTGTCATGGGAATCATGGCTACTACGAAGAGTAGTGGGGACAGTGAGTCGCCCTGGAAGATCCCTCTCCTGATATTAACCTCTGCTAGTCTTATTCCAGAGCTTGTAAGTATTGTATTCCAGTTGCGCATTGTATTTTTGAGGAAGCTGATGGTATTTTCCTCTGCCCCATATATTTTCAGGCATTCTATTAGCCATGTGTGTGGTATCATGTCGAAGGCTTTCTTATAGTCTATCCATGCCATGCTTAGGTTGGTTTTCCTTCTCCTACTGTTCTTCATTACCATTTTGTCTATCAGGAGCTTTTGTGCCCCTACACATCCTTCTGCAGCCTTTCTGTTGGTAGGGGATGGTGTTTGTCTCCTCTAGGTAGTTGTATAGCCTTTCACTGATGATACCTGTTAGTAACTTCCACATTATTGGTAGGCAGGTGATAGGCCTGTAGTTACTGGCTATATTTCCCTTACTCTTGTCTTTTTGTACTAAGGATGTTCTTCCTGTGGTCATCCATTTGGGTGCTTGGTGATTTGAGATACAATGCTGGAGTTGTTCTGCTATTCGTGGGTGTAGGGCCTTGAAGTTTTTGAGCCAGTATCCATGGACTTCATCGGGACCTGGGGTTTTCCAGTTTGGCATTTTCTTTAGTTGGTGTCTGACTGTGTCTGTCGTGATCTCTGTGAATCTTTGTTTTATTCTCCCTGTTTCTTCTTCCTTGACTTCCTGGAGCCATGTTGCATGTTTGTTGTGTGATACCGGATTGCTCCATATGTTTTCCCAGAGTCTCTTACTTGGTTCGGCTTCAGGAATTTCTGGGTGGTTGTCTCCCCTCTTGTTGGCTGTATAGTCTTTTCTGGTTGTTCCGAATAGTTTGTTCTGTTGGTATCCCTTATTCCTGTTCATGTACCGTTGGATCTTGTGTGCTTTGGCCTTAAGCTCTGTTTTACATCTTCTATTGTGTTGTTTAGTCCCCTCTCTTGTACTTTGTATTTCTCGTTGAGTTTCCTCCCTTGTTTTCTTGCTTCTTAGCCTTTTTTCTGCCATCTCTTTCAGTTTACTCAAGTCAGATCTCATCACCATGATTTGCTTTTCCAGGCGCCTTTTCCAAGGAGGTTGCAGTTTTGGTTTCTGTTGGGTTGGTTGTGACGGTGGTGTTGGTGTTCGAATCCCCATCAGTTCTGCTACTAATCTTGCTCCTTGCATATGTCAAGTTATTTGTTTCTGTGATACTGGTGGTGTGTATTAGGCCCATTATTTCATTGACCTCACTTGTTTTCTCCCTTAATTTCTTGGTGTTGTAGGCTTTCATGGAGGGGATCTTTGTTCTCTCTGTATCAGGCTCCATCCATTGTCTAATCTTTTTCTAAAAACCCCTATTCCGTCCTCTCTGTTACTTCGTCGGTGTTTCTTCGTGTGTCGTTGTTTGATACTTCATCCTCTCTGTCGTCTTCTGTGGCATCGTCTCTCAGTTCGTCTTCGTGTAATTCGTTGTCGTGTGACATTTCCCTTTCCAGTTCTTCTCTTTCTGTTGGGGAGAACCAGTTCTTTTTCTTTATGTTCCTTACTTGGTCTGCCAGCCTCTGCTCTGTTTGGGGGGTGTTATTCCTCTCATTCCAGATGTTGATCAATCTTCTTCTATATCCTCTCTCACCGTCGGGGTTGCTTCTGATGTAGCATCTCCATTTCTCTTGTCATTTCTTCCTTTTTGCCTCTGTAGCTCCAATCTCAGGCTGTTGATTACTTTCGTTGTGGTGATCAGTTGCTGGATGACGACCTCCAAGTACCTGACCGTCTTCCCCTTCAATTGGGTTGAATACCTGGTTGCCGGACGAAGCTCCTCTGTTGCCAGAGGTTCCATTTACGTCGTTGTCGTTTATTCCTTCATTTCTTTCCATCATTGCTGAGTTTTGCTATTTAACCCATAGCTGGACCCTACCCCATCAGGGATAGGTACTCATTTACAGCTGAGTAGACTGAGGAAATTATGGTAAAGATCCTTTCCCAAGGAATCAACGCCGAGGAGAGCGGTCACCCATCCAACGACTGACCAGCCCCAATGTTGCTTAACTTGACTTAAGTCTATTGAAGACCTAACCAACTCCTCCACGGCGCCACATTTATTATTATTATTATTATTATTATTATTATTATTATTATTACATCTATGATTGTTATACCAAGAAAGTATTTTCATGGTGAGTACACATTTTATCATTATTATTATCAATATTATTAACCAATATTACTGTATTACCATTATTATTGATATTTTTATATTATAATAATAATAATAATAATATTATTATTATTATTATTATTATTATTATTATTATTATTATTATTATTATTATTATTATTATTATTATTATTATTATTATTGGAGAAACAAATCCACAGTTATGTAAATGTACATATATTTAAGTTTAAAACAGAAAAGATAGCTTTCGGATTCCCGAAAGCTATCTTTTCTGTTTTAAACTTAATTATATGTACATTTACATAACTGTGGATTTGTTTCTCCATTTGAAGACTCGTGCTACTATGAGGAATTTATAATTATTATTATTATTATTATATTATTATTTATTATTATTATTATTATTATTATTATTATTATTATTACTTATTATTATTATTTTATTATTATTATTATTATTATTATTATTATATTATTATTATTATTGTAGGGAAAAACTCTCTATCACGAGAGTATATATAATGTTCTAAAAGGTCCACAATAATACAAAGTGTAAAAGTCTTCTTTACACTTTGTATTATTGTGGACCCTTTAGAACATTATTATTATTATTATTATTACATCTATTGCTGTTATAACACGAATATAATAACACTTTATTATCCTTTTATGCATTTAATTATGGTTTAAGTGCTGGTTATGAACAAAATATACACAAATGTGAGGGGTTAGGCGTACATTTTGAATGCTAGCGCACAAGCGCACCCCACAATTTTTTTCAAATTTTCACCAAAAATTTATAAAGGGTAGGGCTTTCATATGAAACTTAGTTTAAATCAATATCTTTCTTAGAAGCAGAGTAATGAATGCTAGACTTTGAGGGCAATTTTCTCATTTTTTAAAAAGTGGCGTTTACCACCTTGTGGTTCTGAGGCCCTCATATGCATGTGATGTACTTGTATAAGAAAGTTTTCCCAATCAAACAGGTTTGACAAAATACACACCTGTAAACTAAAGCTATATAAGCAAGTTTAAAAAATTTGCTGTGGTATGCAATACATGTCATGCATGGATATAGTAACAAAAATAAACAATGACAGATAAGAACAAAACAATTGCTTTGTTCCCTTGAAGGCTCTCCTACCGTTACCAGCTTATGACAGACAAGGGAGTACTAAACATTCATTTCATACAGTTGATGTAATTCACTTTCATATACATTTTTCTAAATATATTTAACACAAGAAGTCATTGAACAACAAAATGTTTCATTTCTTTCACAAACTTATAACCATGTAACTATAACTATAATCCACAACAGTTAAGAATGAAGAGATTCAGAAATGCAACTTAAAATAATCCTGTGTAACCAGTTCTACGAAATTGTTTCTAACTATATGGCCATTCTTGAGAGGATATGCGCAAGCAACCATGCAAACTTGCATTCAAGAAGATCAAAACCTTTGTCAAGTTCATACAAACACCAACATATAGATAGTACCACCTACCTAGCAATACAACAACATGGTCAATGTTATCTAGCTTTAACTTATCCATCCTTCTTTCCCGGCAAAACATCAAAACCCTTCTCTGAACTCTGCATAAAACTGCAGCTCATAGTTTAAACAGGAATACAAATAATAACAATTAATCAATAATAAAACAGATTAGAATTAGCGTGTTTGTATTGCCGGTAAAGTGAATCTATGCGTGTGAATTCCGTAGAGTTCGTTTCGCAATTTTTTTTATTTATTCATTTACTTATTTTCTTCACGGCTCTGATAATGATTGCACTCTCAACATTTAAACTCCATTTAAACTCGATTTCGCGTACCTAAGGAATTCTAAACACACAAATTCATCATTAAGAAGTCAGAAATGATGCATTTCACGATTTCCAAAGACAAAGTTTCTAATGAAGTCCACAAATAGACAAGAGATTGATAGCTCTAAATCAACCTGATAGGACATGACGCTACAAAAGACAGTGATTGGATATTTTCTGTGTGGAGGAAAAGTAATGCAACGAACTAAGAAACTATTTCTCAATCCCTAGTAGCTACATAAATTTCAGTTTCTTCAGTGAAGCCAAATAATGGTTCGACTTCCACTAACAAAAATAGCATAACGTGAATGAAAATGTTCTCACCGAAGTCTACAATCAAACAATATATACGTCACTTATCACTTGTTTTCTTGTTTTAACACAAACATATGCAGCATGTTTATGCGCATGTGTGGGTGTGTGTGTCCATATTTACAACTATTTCAAGCAGAGCTTGTTTAAAGATTCTCACACGACCACAATAAAAGAGAAACAGTGGAACAATATAATAAGCAGTTTTGCTTTCCTCTTCCTATAGACATGCCAGAGAGAGAGAAAAGAAAGAAAAAGAGGCTGCCCAAAATATGTCATCTGACCGACTCCTTCGAATCGCATACAATGTTCGAGTGTACACATAAGCGTGTCGACATTTCTTTCTACTACGCCACAACTCGAGTTCTACAGCTGGACTACGTCTACTATGATAAGACTGACATTTCCTGTCAGCCTGACAATGGCATCAGTCTTCACTCGAGTACAACAGAGATACAAGCCGTAGCAAACCCATCGTAACGGTATGAAAGTATGAAAGTGAGTACGACAAAGATCACATATACACACACACACACAGATCCCCATGCCAATGAAAGGCTTCAGTACATATCGCGCATAAGCAAGATGGAAAGTTCTCACATACAGACGTATAAAACAGTGGTGTCGTAAAATAATTAATTGTAATTATGCATACCATAATTATGAACCAACATGCACTGACTTCGTTACATTTAGTCATATACACTGCGACGCGACGCGCGCGCGCGCGCACACACACACACACACGCCATCTATCTTCTATCTACCTATCTATATAAGTTCATATATACATTACATCTGTTTAAAAGAATTAAAGGAATTTCAGTTTACATTTAAGCTTATCGTCAAACAGACCTTCGGACAGATTATTCCCCAGCTATAAAAAAAGAAAAAAAAAGTACACTGACAGGTGTATCAGGCAGAATAACGGTCTACTGAATACGTACATAGTTACACATATTCAGTAGCCAACTGTATATACTACAGAGCCATCATACATCTCATTACAATCTGCTCTCTCTCTCTCTCTCTCTCTCTCTCTCTCTCTCTCTCTCTCTCCGGAGTGAGAGAGAGAGAGATATTCATTATATGGTGAAAGGGAGAAAAAGAGGTTCATTATACGGTGAGAGAGAGAGAGGAGAGAGAGAGAGAGAGAGAGAGAGAGAGAGAGAGAGAGAGAGAGAGCCAGGAAGACAAAAAAAAAAAAGAAAAAGAAAAAACTGACCCTTCGCCGAGTTTACAGATGATGTCGAACACTTCCTCGGGTTGTCTCATAAGAGACTCCTCGCTCAGCTTCACCAGTTCCCTGCAAAAGAAAATGGAGAAATTGTATTAAAAAAAGATTCGTCTGTTAATTAAAAAATATCATATGTACACACTTCAAGGCAACCCTCTTTCCTACTGGGACTGAACTTGGTCTTGAAAGGGCATCGGGAGTGTCACTATTCATCTCAGCGACCTCGAAAACTATGGACGTTGAGCTTTGAGTGAAATTTCACGTGAATTACAAAATCATTTGGGTGGGTCCATCAAAAGTCGAAACACATTTTAAATTTTTCTGCAAATCTGTTACTTGGAAACAAACTTCATATAAGTTGGACTATGGATCTGAATTTAAGCAAGTTTCATGTCATATTGTGTAGTGTGAGATAACAACCATGTAAATATATATTTTATATGTATAAGCATCACGCAAAATTAAAATTGCTAATGTGTGCAACTGAATAGCATGATGTCATCGATCAAACAATTTATATACATACATACATACATAAATCTGAAATTACATTTAAACACCAAAACTTCTCATAATCTAATACCTGAAGTCACTCATGCAAACTCAGGGGCTAATTAAATCACCAAAATATTCTAAACCTGAAATGACATTGAAAAAACAGCACCTTAATCATCCAGTGGGCTAAAACCCTAAGCATCATTTCGCCTTCAATTTGTGCAATGACACTGTTAGAGTAAATATCTATTCTACCACATCAAAATCTTTCCTTCTCAAAGCAAAAATAATGTACAGCACAACTGCAAATTTACGTAAGATAAAGGATCGTTACTCAAATGATTAAAAGCACATCAAGATTGTATACTCAACCAATCTTGTGTCATCTAAACGTCATAAAAATATGGAAAAAGGCCAGCGTTGGGACAAATAAATATCAATATAAAGAAATTAACAACTCGACTGCCAAAGTACCCAACTCATAGCACTTATTAGCCAACTTTCACCTTAGCTAACCTCAAGAGCACACAGAAAAACGGTTTATATTTTCAGATCACATTTCAAGGTATTAGTTTGATTTTGTTATGTGAATTTATATATATATATATATATATATATATATATATATATATATATATACACACACAGAACCTAACTTTTCCCTTTACCTATTGGACCTGACTGACTCCCTTTAGTGAAGACCAACTTCAGCCCCGTAAGTATGTACTGAATATGGCAGCCGGCGCATATCAAAACAGCCTGTCCTTGTGGGGGAGAATGACAGTTGGTTCGTATTAGCACTGGGGGTTACGCAAGGAACGGGTCATCGCTTTTTATATTTGCAAAAATTACTGAATGATGATTTGTTCGAAATTCTGACGTCAAAACTCCGCAAGGTAAGGAAGCCTTCTTGCATTTCGGAGAGCAGGTAGGTATTTAGTTAGGGCTGCCTATCATCATGGCTAAAAAGATTGTGAATTTGAGTCACTGTCAGTGAAGACACTTGTGGGAATCGGTCATCCTGAAGCTTTTGAATACTTTTCCTGATCTTGTCTTCCCCGACGTAAAACCTCAATCGTTGACTTCTAACTTCTGCCCAATAATCTTGCTTTTTGGCGTTCTTCTGGCCGGAGCTAATTTAGAGTAAAAGGTTGCACGTCCCACTGCCATTTGCTTTGGATGAATAAGTTATGAGTTTAACAATACTGGAGGAATAGACTGAATTATGGATTGAAATTAAAGGAAAATGATCTCGGTACGACGAGGACCAGGAAGTGGAAGATCGGGAGGAGAGAGAGAGAGAGAGAGAGAGAGAGAGAGAGAGAGAGAGAGAGAGAGAGAGAGAGAGAGAGAGAGAGAGAGAGAGAGAGAGAGAGTGAAAATGTAAAATTCTAAAAATATAAAAAAAAAATGCTTAAATGTGACTACATTTTCCACATCGACGATTTGTATTTAAACATTTATCATACTTCAACCCTCCTTCAATACACCAGCTGACAGCGCACATGAGAGCGAACGAATATCCGTTCATAATAGTCCGGAGAGTCTCGAATCAGAACATGACATCATCTCCCTGACACACGAAAGACGACAGAAATCTCCCTGAAAATGACTCTGAAAATGTGTTCACAAAGACCCATTTGTCATCAGCTCATTATCTTGAACATTCCAAAGCGCATGAAGTGTAATGTCGCTCACGTGGTCACGGGCAAAACTCGGTCATCATAGAACTCTTAAGACTTTCAACGCCGACTACAATTAGTTACTAAGTCACGTTCTCACAAAATAGCACTGAAGCCTGGAGAGTTGTCACTGTAGCCAGAGTTCAAATGCTTATCCAGTGTGTTGCGTCATTTTTTTTTCTATAAACGAAGTATTGCCTAATCTGACTCAACAACTGTCACCTTAAAAAAATAAGCATCACGCCTCAACACTGACCCCTATGGATCGCTACTCTTGGTCACACAATCACCTGTCCTCTTGATCTGGGTTCTTATTAGTTATTTCGACATTCGTCGGGAAATTATCTTGGTATTCTACTCCTCTAACATGCATGGCTTTACCAACTATGTACATCGAGAGAGAGAGAGAGAGAGAGAGAGAGAGAGAGAGAGAGAGAGAGAGAGAGAGAGAGAGACCCAATCTTTACCGTACATGGTGTTTCCACCTTTTCATTGCCATGGGCCATAAAATACACGCACAACGTAAATTAAAAGAATTATATATATATATATATATATATATATATATATATATATATATATATATATATATATATATATATATACGTACCACAAATATGTATATTTTTTTCTTACACCAGACCGAACCCAGGCCTGTCTAATGAATGTGTCTGAAATTCATTTCTGTTTCACACGTGACTCTGTGTGTGTGTGTGTGTGTGTGTGTGTGTGTGTGTGTGTGTGTGTGTGTGTGTGTGTGAGAGAGAGAGAGAGAGAGAGAGAGAGAAAGAGAGAGAGAGAGTAAATTCAACACGGAAACTAAGCGTTGAAATGAATCATAAAAAAAAAAAAAACACACATTTACTGCAACATCATCAATAGGACATCAAACATTTCTTGGGAAAAACGTCGAGAAAACACAGGTAAATCTGCCAAGCTGTAAGTAAGGATCTGCACCAAAATATATACACTATGTTCGTGGAGAGGAAACTGTGAACTAAGCTTGCAGTTCACAGAAGAGATCTTTCACCAACGCCGCCAGAATCTCCGGACATATTCTATTTTGGATATAAAAACAAGCACCCGAAGACATTAAAAGTTATAGAGTTCTTTTCGATAAACATGTCCAACCTCTGAGAGTCGGCCAGGTCACAGGGCGAGTCAATACACAGACGTTATTTTGAATTTGAATTCAATTCAATTGAATGGAGAATTTAGGCCAAATACCAAGCACTGGGACCTATGAGGTCAAACAGCGCTGAAACGGAAATTGACAGTTTGAAAGGTGTTACAGGAAGAAAACCTCTAAGTTGCACTACGAATCGATTGTTAGGAGAGGGTGGAAAGTAAGATGGAAGCGAGATATGAACGGACGTACAGTAAAAAGGAACGAAAGGGGCTGAAGCTATGGGCCGAAGGCACGCTGGCTGCATATAATTTAATTTTAAGTAATGCTTAGAGTGCACCGCATAAGGCGCACTGACGGCACTAGCCACCTAAGGGGTGCATAGCTTTTAAAAATTAAGAAGGGGTGTCTCCAAAAGTTTTAACCCTTTAGTTTCACGCAAACCTTTTGGGATGAGGGTGCTAGTCCCATGCCTCGAATATATACCCAAACTGCTACCAACCACAGTCGACTGAAAGGGAAGCAGGTCATTCGTAGATAAGATCAACAAAGGCAAACAGGACTCTTCAGGAAATGCGTCCAAACCGTTTCCAATCCGAAGAATCGAACTCCGGTCTCCCACCCTGAGAGGGAAGGTTGGAATCGACGCATAGCTCACCCGTCCAACTACTAAACATCCTTAATGGCGGCAAACTTCACCAGCAACGAAGACAGAGAACGAGAAATACAAATAATTTCATCACACACAAACGAGAGGCTTCCAACAGTTCTCAATCTTTAACTTGAGAGACACGACGCCGCTCCCTTTGGTTCAGAGTTTCCCAAAACGAAAGACAACAACGATCTCTGAATGAGCGAATGAAGGAGGAATGCAGCTCTGCTGCTAATAGGATCGTCGCACGAAAGACGAATTCCCCGTTAATTACCAACATTTCGCGAGTTTACGCGGTTCCTCATCTTCATTAACAAAACGCATGCAACGTGAATCTTCAAGCAAATGCCTGCCCATGGGTGCTCAGACACACGCAAACACATATATGCATGCATACATACATACATACTCTATATATACATACATACATACTATATATATATATATATATATATATATATATATATATATATATATATATATGTGTGTGTGTGTGTGTGTGTGTGTGTATGTACATATACATACATATATATGTATATATATGTATGTATAAGTATATGCATGTATATGTATATATATATATATATATATATGTGTACATATATATATATATATATATATGTGTGTGTACACTATATATATATATATATATATATATATATATATATATCACTGGTAAAAATGTTCTGTTACAACAGAATTCCATCTAAAACGAAAGGAGCCCATAAAACAACAAAATATGGAGAGAAAAGTTACTATATTTCAGAGACTGCTGTCCTCCCTCCTTCAGGTATATGAATGAGAAAAGTTTACAGAAAAGGTGGTATTTATACCAAGAGATCCATCCACAGGTAAGCCAATGTTTGAGGACACACCCCCGATGATAACTTCGCCTTTAATATTCTTAAGCATTGGTTGAATGAAAATTTTGTCGATTACATCTGAATCCCATGCTCCTTTTGAGATGTTCATTACCTGCCTCTCTTTTATTAAGGCCGATTCCATCATTTGACTCTTGTACCGGCAGTTGCTGCTATAAATTATGTGACAAATTCCAGTTTATTCTATGGTTATGTTCATTTATCAGCGGGGGTGACCTAAATTGGCTTACCTGTGGACGGATCTCTTGGTATAAATACCACCTTTTCTGTAAACTTTTCTCATTCATATACCTGAAGAGGGAGACAGCAGTCTCTGAAATATAGTACTTTTCTATCTATATTTTGGTTTTGTGTTTTTATGGGCCCCTATATATATATATATATATTTCATATATAATATATATATATATATATATATATATATATATATATAGAGAGAAGAGGGAGAAGAAGAGAGAGAGATATCGAGAGAGAGTAGAGAGAGAGAGAGAGAAGAGAGATGAGAGGAGAGAAGAGAGAGTGATTAGATATTTTGACGAGGCTAAGAACCAATTGGTTACTTAGGAACGGGACCTACAGCTTATTGTGGGATCCGGACCACATCAAGAAATGAATTTCTCTCAAGAGAAATAAATTCCTTTTGATTCCGCACTGCCAGAGAGAGAAAGAGAGAAAGAGAGAAAGAGAGAGAGAGAGAGAGAGAGAGAGAGAGAGAGAGAGAGAGAGACTGGAAGTCATCATTCTTCAAAGATGCTATCATCATTATTAATAATAAATATTACATAGAAGCCCCTAACTGTCAACCTTTCTCAAGCTGGGACCAATCAGGACGCAGCACCCAAATCTGTCAAGCTTCTATTTGAAAGACTCTAGTAGATTCACATCAAGCGTGCATCTGACGTCTAGGCCCGTCCCTTACGACGCTCCTTATTGGCTGTCCTTATTGGCTGTTGATAAGCCAGAGCTTATCAACAGGGCTGGAAACTCTCAGTCTCTCGAGTGTGTTCACATAGGCAGGATGTATGCTCCACCTCTCCTGAAGGATACGTTTTTCAAGAGTATCCCTCAGGAGAGGTGGAATTTACATCCTGCCTATATGAACTCTCGAGAGAGACAGAGTTTCCAGCCCTGCGATTGGCTTATCAACAGCCAATCAGGAGCGTCGTAAGGGACTGGCCTAGACATCAGATGCACGGGCTGATGTGAATCTACTATAGTGCGACCCAGGGAAAGCAACCTGTCCTTGTAGGATGAAGGAATATCAAGTTTAGGCACAGGGCGAAGCACTGGGACCTATGAGGTCCAGAGC
>NC_087208.1:25787327-25832327 GCF_015104395.2 Macrobrachium nipponense
GGGGGGGGGGGGGGGAAATGAAACAAGGACTTTTATGCCAATGGCATATAACGGGTAATTTGTTGCATATTCTGATGGTGGATTTAGATGATTTAACCAAAAACAAACAACTTTTTTTTTATTTAAATTTGAGCTGATTTACCCATCTCTATACCGAAGGAAGTAAAAGGGAAATTTCTTCTCACTATATACTGGTACGTCTCAAGTTTTCGAGTAAACAATTTCTTCTCAAGAGATTCTGGTAAAAATCAAATGACTTCTCAAGTCAACACGAATCTTTTTCTCTTTTTTATTTTTAATTCCGCGCAACTTTGCCAGTGTGTATCCTGGGCAGGAAAAACGCAATCTAATCAGATAAGAGAACAAATGGGACAAATGAACAAACAGACGACAGAGTTCAGAAGGCGAAAGTGAATGAACAAAACACGAGGTACAAAAATTGTTCCGGTTAAAATCGGAGATATAATGTCAAAGGCAATGATCACAATATCTTGAAACTTAAAACAATGGGCAAAAAAATTCTTCTTGAAACAGTATTATAAGATCACTATGGGAAACAAAACACTGCTAGACAATGCCGCGTTCGATCAAATATATTATATACATAAAAGAGTAAATGTATAAAATTATTTAAGTAGTTTATTGTAAAAATCTGGATAAATAAGTTGAATTTATTTAAAATCCTAATTCACTCAAGGTCCTAGAAGCTCGAAAAGCCGGCAAAATATCAGAAGTTAAATACTTCCAATAATTTCATACACATTCTAACAATAAAACCTCGTCAGTATGTGACAATATTTCGATTAATCCAGTAGAAACTGGAAAATAACAAAATAAAATAAATATGTCTAAAATTTCAATCGCAAATACAGAGCTCTAAATCGTCGAGAATTTAGCATTTCGCTCCCCCATATGATGTGTATAGAACCTGTTTTCTTCAACACCTGACAAGGCACTTTGTACTTTCACACGGCTCCCGGGATGCAACTTTTTACTGAATGGAATGTGTAAGCTACGCATGTGTTATGATGATTATTATTCAGATGACGAAACCTATTCGTATGGAACAAGCCCACCAAAGGGGCCATCGACTTGAATTCAAGCTTCCAAAGAATATGGTGCTCATTACGAAGACGTAAGACGAGGTACAGGGAAATACAGAAATAAGAGAGACCCAACGTATTACAAAGATTAAAATACAAATAAATTAACGAATAGATAAAAATTTATTAAAATGCAAGGAGAATAATATTAAGGTAGTGATATATTGGACCTTCCCTTGAACTCCTGAGTCTAATTGCACGATATCCCCTGGGGATCTAGATGCGTCAATCCCCTAAATGTTCCAGAGTCCACCGGTGTGAGGAATAAAGAACATCTGGAACTTTGCCGCGGTGGTGAATTACATAATTAATAATTCTCATCGTACTGGTTGAAAGATTCATCAACGTCACCAATAAAATATGACTTACTTGTGACGTAAATACCTCATTAAAATACCACATATCACTAACATCAGAGGAGCAGCAAGTTCACATGCAATGAACGTGGTGAGTTTGATTTCTTGCAATTTCAATGAAGACCGGGCGAGAATAAACGAAAATTCAATTAACACAAGAAAAAAAAAAAAATACACGCACACACACACACACACACACACACATATATATATATATATATATATATATATATATATATATATATATATACAGATATAAACTTATATAATTTGTGTGTGTGTGTGTGTGTGTTTGTGTTTGTGTGTGCGCGCGTCGTGTGTGTGCGTGTGTGTGTGTATATATATATATATATAGTATATGATATATATATATATATATATATTATATATATATATATATATATACATATGTATATATATATATATATATATACATATATATATATATATATATTATAACGCTTAAAAATCACAGTAGATGCACGTGACTTCATTAAATAAGCGAATACCACAGGAAAATGATAGTCGGATATCCACGCGCTTTCGTCTTTACTAAGACAATGTGTTAGTAAGGACGAAAGCGCTTGGATTTCTAACTATCATTTTCCTGTGGTATTCGCTTCTATACACACACACACACACACACACACACACACACACACACACACACACACACACACACACACATATATATAATATATATATATAATATATAGATATATATATATATATATATATATATATATATATATATATATAATATAGTACATATATGTGTGTGTGTGTGCGTTTTAGGATATGAAGTTTGACATAACTTATCAGTATTGATAAATAAATACAGATATTTTTATGAGCTTCACGATTCCAAATAAATCGTTAAGTTAATGTGTATATAGTAGGTGGCCCATCTTATACGTGCTACTCTTGCAAACGCAACGTCTCCTAAACTATCACGTTTTGGCATCCTGAAATCTATCAGTATGAACCCGGAAATAAACGTCATTCTTGTTAATTTCCTTTAACTTCATCAACATTCTATCACCATGTTCCCGAAAAACTTTATTTCTTCAACTTTCAATAGCAATTTCATCGATGAAAACAGGTTTGTTGAAAGTTTTTTTAAATGACTTCCATCCTTCCCATATTTGACCGACGCTTTCTAGTTTTCTGTATATAAAAAAAGAAATATCGAGACGGCTTTGTCTGTCCGTCCGCACTTTTTCTGTCCGCCCTCAGATCTTCAAAACTAAGGAGGCTAGAAGGCTGCAAATTGGAATGTTGACCCCATCCACCCTTCAGTCATCATCTAAGCCAAATTGCAGCCCTCTAGCCTCAGTAGTTTTTTTTTAAAGGTTAAAGTTAGTTATGATCATACGCCTGGCAACGCAACAACACAGGTCATCACAGCCGGCTGAGAGTTTCATACAGCATCTTACGCTGTACAGAAAACCCAACTGCGCCGAAGAAACCTTGGCGCCTTTTTCACTTTTTCTTAATAGTTTCCCCCTTTCCATCTTATGTTCCAGAGCCCGTGGTGTCAATTCCAGCGTCTTCTTTCGCTACCGACAAACGTGGTTTGCCTCGCCGACAATAAGCATCACATTGTCACGCTTTGTACCAAGCTAGGCGTGACCTTAGGTTAATGAATCAACAACAAACACTCTCTTTATAATACAACAATGTTCATCCATATAACTGAATATATAATTTAGGTCGAAGGACAAGCGCTGGGACATCTGAGGTCATTCAGCGTTGGTAGGAAAGCCGAGAGAAAGGTTACAAAGGCGTAACAGGAGGAAAACCTGGCAGTTGCACTATGAAACAATTGTTAGGAGAGGGTGGAAAGTAAGATGAAAGAGAATATGAATGGAGGTAGAGTAAAAGGGACGAAAGGGGTTACAGCTACTATTTCCGTTAATATTCTTAGTTGTGATACTAAACCATTTCCTGAATAATATATATATATATACGCTTTACATATAGTCCAATCATTACCGGTCATGTAACGCAGCCTTCCCTTTTGGTAACAGCCTCCCCCAGCATATGAATAACGAGTGGACTTTACATCTGCTTTATTTAATTCAACACTGCTGCAAGCCGGAAGGACGCTGACCTCATTATGATACAGCATCTCCCCTGAGGTATGACCGCCGACCGAACGGGCAGGACGGTATATGTAGGAAGCAGACTAACGAGGGCGCGTCTGCCCTTTTCCGAAAGGAAAACGTAGACACACACACTACTCTGAAACTACACACGACAGACCATTACTCTGAAATTCCACACGAAAGGCCGTTACTCAGAAACTACACACGAGAGGCAGTTACTCTGAAATTACACACGAAAAGCCGTTAGTCTGAAATTACACACGAAAAGCCGTTAGTCTGAAATTACACACGAAAAGCCGTTAGTCTGAAATTACACACGAAAAGCCGTTACTCTGAAATTACACACGAAAAGCCGTTAGTCTGAAATTACACACGAAAAGCCGTTACTCTGAAATTACACACGAAAGGCCGTTACTCTGGAACTACACACAAAAGCCTGTTACTCTGAAATTACACATGAAAAGCCGTTAGTCTGAAATTACACACAAAAAACCGTTAGTCTGAAATTACACACGAAAAGCCGTTAGTCTGAAATTACACACGAAAAGCCGTTAGTCTGAAATTACACACAAAAAGCCGTTAGTCTGAAATTACACACGAAAGGCCGTTACTCTGGAACTACACACAAAAGCCTGTTACTCTGAAATTACACACGAAAAGCCGTTAGTCTGAAATTACACACAAAAAGCCGTTAGTCTGAAATTACACACGAAAAGCCGTTAGTCTGAAATTACACACGAAAAGCCGTTAGTCTGAAATTACACACGAAAAGCCGTTACTCTGAAATTACACACGAAAGGCCGACTCTGGACTACACAACAAAAAAGCCTGGTTACGGAAATACACACAAAAGCGTTAGTCGAAATTACCACAAAAAGAAAAACGTTTTACTCAAAACTACACACGAAAGCCTGTTACTCTGAAACTACACACGAAAAGCCGTTACTCAAACTACAGCCCGTTACTCTGAAACTACACACGAGAGGCTGTTACTCTGAAACTACACACGAAAAGCCATTACTCCGAAACTACACACAAAAGGCCGTTACTCTGAAACTACACACGAAAGGCCGTTACTCTGAAACTACACACGACAGACTGTTACTCTGAAACTACACACGAAAGGCCGTTACTCTGAAACTACACACAAAAGGCCGTTACTCTGAAACTACACACGAAAGCCCGTTACTCTGAAACAACACACAAAAGGCCGTTACTCTGAAACTACACCAAAATCAATCTCTCTCTCTCTCTCTCTCTCTCTCTCTCTCACACACACACACACACACAATCAAGTTTCCCATTCTTTCATCATGGCATCTTAAACGAGAGCCAAAGGACAGATTTCAATTTACTGTATACTATGAAAAGTACATTGGCCGGAAGGTTGAGTTCTCACGTCTGTTTTTAACACAGTCAACTAGCAACCAGCTACAGGACTCACTACAGAGGCTTTCTAGATTTTTTCTTAATGGAAACAAGACTCTTGCAGTTTCTTCCCCTTCTTGGTCCAGGGATGAAACGGTTCTCTACTCTCTACGAGAGAGAGAGAGAGAGAGAGAGAGAGAGAGAGAGAGAGACTCAAAACCTCCGTGACAGATGCGCACGTCAACAAATCAGCAAGTCCAATACCCCCTTGAGAAATCCAGTGCATGATTAAAATGCATCAAGAAAATAGATGGTCTTGGCCTCGCAATTAAGGTGAGTGAATCTCTCTCTCTCTCTCTCTCTCTCTCTCTCTCTCTCTCTCTCTCTCTTACAATTACTCGTCGATTAAGGTTTTTTCTTCTTCATTTCACTATTCACCTCTCATTCCTTTCATTTTGACTTCAAATGAAGCCCTCTAGTTACTTAAGTTTTCATCTACAAAACTTATTCTTTCCTTTTTCCACTTCCACCCTCTCTTCAGTAGAAGCTTCAGCACTATGAACTCTTTGAAATACATTACTGATACGCATTCTATAAAGTCCCCACCCACCCACGCGCATGACCCTACTACCCTGTCCAAGCCTGTAATTCACAATACACTTGTGGCAGTTCTAGCAACACTAATGTGGAGTGTGTCGTAGCCCTCACTTTGTGTTTCCACATCATGGAACAACCTATTTATAAACAAAGTTCCTTCCAGATTCATCGAAAAAAATTCAGACCAAACGCCAAGCGCTGGTACCCATGAGGTCATCCGGCGCTGAAGGAGAAGTGAGAGCAAAGGAGGTTTTAATGGTGTAACAGAAGTAAAAAAACGCGCAATTACACCATGGAAAGATGGTTAGGAAATAGTGGAAAGTAATGCGGAAGCAAAAGAATATAAGCAGAGCTACAATAAGAGGACTGAAAGGGGTTACAGCCAGGGGCCGATGGGACGCTGCAAAGAACCTTAAATAATGTCTGCAAACGCCTAACTGGAAAACATGCAAACATTTCTTTGCCAATGATTGTAAGGACTATTGTTCTTGTTCCCAACCTGGATCTTTGACAACACCAAGCTGATGAAATTATGACCTCTCGTTTGCTACAACATCCTTTACTACAGAATATAGAATTTAGGACGAAGGCCAAGCGGTGGGACCTATGGTGTCATTCAGAGCTGAAATATTAGTTACGTGAGGGTGGAAAGTAAGATGGAAAAGAGGTTATGAACGGTGGCACAGTAAAAGGAATGAAAGAGGTTGCGGCTAGGGGCAGAAGGGACGCTGCAAAAACCTTACGTAATGCATACAGTGCAGTACGTGAGGGGCATAGAAGGCACTACCCCCTTAAGGGGAATCAAGTTTGAAGACTCAAGTAGTAAAGTCGTACCTCAGCAACCCAAAACAGGGAGTGAGGTGGAGCAGTCACAGCTCGCCTCTCTTCCTGCTAAGTCTGTATGCATCAGTCATCGCAAGACGATCCTCCTACTCCTGTTCCTCACACTTCCTTTACAACTTCTCGAAGTCATTGTTTTCCTCTATGAAAATTCATCGTCAAATTAGAGGAAGCCTAACATCCTGTTATTGTCAAGTGCGTCGTTTCTGGCTCTCTACCCTTACTATATTTAACCTTATACCAGCAAGAAGTTCTAGTGGTTCTGTAGCTGCTACTGCTTTTCAGCTAACTCTGCTGTTGGTGATTCCAATAACAATGATTCTTGTGGAATTCTTAACTCTCCCATTCCGCCTTCCTTACGGAAACAAGTTATGCTTCGGCCAGTTCAAATCAAGGAAAAATTACAGCATTCTCTACTTAGACATTAAACCGACTATTTCTGACTTATGTCCTGTCATCCTGCAAGTGTGACCTTTCATCATATTTCCTCCTGACTCCTCCTAGAAACGATTAAACAAACTGCTGTAACGCTTGAGATCCGCCTCCTTTCCATGACTTGAGTCCCTCTCTGTAAACCCCCAGGCATTTCAGCTAGTCATTCTACATCTGCTAATGTTGACTGGGCAACATCTGGTCGCTTTCCGACGTCCATTGATGCTCTCTACAGTTGTAGCCTCTTTCCCCAACATCGTCAATGACCCTTTTCAGTTGACCTCCTCTCCTAAGTATGCTTCGCTCAATTTCTCAGCCCTCTACATCTTCTGTCTTGGCAGTATTACTAAATGAATCACCTATAGTATAGTCCTCCATATTCCGTATCTCCAAAATACTTTCAGCCATTTTTTTTTTTTTTTTTTTTTTTTTTTTTTTTTTTTTTTTTTTTCCACTACTGTCCAACCCTTTAATTCTATTTGAAAACGATATAGTCCAAAACAGCTGAGTCAAAATTTTGAATACTTCAGCTGCTTTGCAGAGATCACATCTTTCAAAATGCCAGCACACAGACCAATAATCTACCAGGTCCAACGAGTCAACGATACAGTTCTTTCTCCCTATTTACTTATCAATATCCAACCCTTATCCGCTTGATGATATATTCCAAATCATCTCTGGTCACAATTTGGATAATGGGTCGTTTAAAAAATGATCTTACTGAAATACTACAAAAGACTATAGATGCTATGAAATGTAAGAAGTCCTATCTACTTTTGTTAACTTTTTCATGGCTGTATGGTGGTCATATCGTTCCTGATTCAGTTTGGTCCCTAGCCTTAACTATTTCATTTTCTGTTTCCTTTCATTCCCCTTCCGACAAAGAAGTCATTTTGAACAATTCCAAAGCTAAAGGATCCCCTTTTTCTCTCCCTTCGCTCATCCAATTGGCGCCAGGCCCTGGGGCAAATCAAGACATGCAATGCCCAGTCCTTTGATTGATTGAATTGATTGAATATAGAATTTATGCCAAAGGCCAAGCCCTGGGACCTATGAAGTCATTCAGCGCTGGCACGGAAATTGATAGTATAAGGTTACAAAGGTGTAAAAGGAGGAAAACCTCAAAGAAGTTGCACTATGAATCAAGTGTTAGGAGAGGGTGGAAAGCAAGATCGAAGAACGAGAATATGAAGGGGGATACAGGAAAAGGAACGAAAGGAGTTGCAGTGAGGGGTCCCTTTGAAACATAAATGAAACTGCATCCATCCTCAGTCATTAAATCCTGCAAAGACCAAAATCCTATTCTATGCTTCAGTGCTTTCATAAACAGTATAGGAATCAGTGTGACTCTCACACCTCCTCGCAACCCCTACCTTTGATCTCCCTGAATATAATTATTTATATGAATGATCTCAATTCAATGGTGGTCGTGTCATAGCAAAATTAGAACCAGGAGGGGAAACTTACCCATTCTCATTCTGCTCTTCGCTGTGTTTATTGTGCGACTCGCTGAAAGGGCAAGAAAAAGACAATCCATTAAATGATGATCACAACAAATGTAATCATAGCAATACACATAAAAACAAATGAACTCTTGCACGTTTCAACATGAACACTTCAAATAATCCCTGATTTTTTAAAATTAATAGTAATAACAACAACATAACTCATAAATGTAATGTGTATCCATATATTTTACAAGTGTAATGTTGTAATATAGTTAGAAAACCACTGGCCCTTTTAATATCATTACAACCACTGGCCCCTTTAATATTAGAACCACTGGCCCTTTTAATATCATTACAACCACTGGCCCCTTTAATATTAGAACCACAGACCCTTTGTAAAATCGTTAGAACCACTGGCCCTTCGTAATATCGTTAGAACCACTGGCCCTTTTTAATATCATTAGAACACTGGCCCTTCGTAATATCGTTAGAACCACTGGCCCTTATGTACGTATATGCAGAAAGCAAGCTTCCAAGCCTGAGCTTCAAGAACGGTACTTCACGTCCCAAGGATTCCGATTTGATTCGGGACGGCGCTTTCAGGACTCGGCCTCTCTCACTATGACCCAAGGTCTAGCTAGACTCTAGCGTCTAGGCCTTGCTAGGACCGTCCTTTTTGACGGCGTCCAAAAGAAACCGGAGAGGCATAACGTCCGCCTCAAGCATCGACTCGGGAGATAGAAAACGGGAGATAGAAAACGAAGATAGGATAGGAGAGGAATATAAGGTCGAAAGAGCACAGGAGGTTTGGAAGGTGTAACAACAGGAGGAGACCTTCCCTGTTACACTACGAAGCAACTATTAGAGGAGGGTTTGGTTTGGTTTGTATGGTGCCTTTACGTTGCATGGAACCAGGGGTTATTCAGCAACGGGACCAACGGCTTTACGTGACTTCCGAACCACGTCGAGAGTGAACTTCTATCACCAGAAATACACATCTCTCACTCCTCAATGGAATGGCCGAGAATCGAACCCGCGACCACCGAGGTGAGACGCTAATACCATACCAACCACGCCGCTGAGGCGCTTATATTAGAGGAGGGTGGATAATGAGATGGAGGAAAAGGAGAATTTGAACGGAGGTACAGTAAAGTGAATAAAAGGTGTGGCAGCTGGGTGCTGAATGGACGTTGCAAAGAACCTTACGTAGTGCCTACAGTGCACAGCGTGAGGTGCACTGACGGCACTCCAGCCTACGGGGAGAAAACGTCAAATCAATATCATCGATCGACACAAAGCAACCTCTCGCCAGACAAATTTGAGCACTGCAGTTGACACCGGGGTAACCTTGGGGGAGGAATGTTCGAGATGCATGTGTGTGTGTTTTAAGGGGGGAAGGGTTTGCTGTCTCTGGTATTATATTTAGATGTAAACATGAAAAAAGTTCGGGAGACAGAGGGGGACTCGTGCCAATGTAGGTTGTTCTTGATTACACGGTCTTGGGCTCACTATGCTCAGTACATTTTTCTGAAATTTCCTTCCTTAATTACTCATAAGCAGTTATTATATTGTACGTATGTACGAAAGTGCGCGCGCACACACAAATTTATAATATATATATTTTGTGTATATACGCATGTATAAAAAATACTAACAACAATATATATATATATATATATATATATATATATATATATATATATATATATATATATATATATGCATACAAACAACAAATGCTCACCCAGGGAGTTACATGGAAAGAGGTTCTTTGAAAACTTATATTAGGCCATTTCTTGAGACTACTTTAAAAAAATAAATAAATAAATAAATAAGCCATAAGTGCTCCAATCGCCTTTATCTAATCTTCTCTTGAAGTGGCTGGCAGTGGTTACTTTTCACAAGTTCAGCTGTTGAAATGGCCACTTGAGGAACTTTTCACGAGAGAGAGAGAGAGAGAGAGAGAGAGAGAGAGAGAGAGAGAGAGAGAGAGAGAGAGACTCATTATTTCGGCGTCAAAAGTTTCACCAGCTAAGCCTGTCTAATCACCGCTAGAGATAACACCGGATGCGCTCTAATCAGTGGTGGAGTTCTGTGGCGACAAATCGCCTACTTGAGAGATGAAGAACCAAGAGAAGTAGTCTATGATCTTGTCATATTATTATATTAATGGATCCCATTGGTTTTTTCAGGACCTACTGGTTCCCCGCTTTACTAGTGGATTTCGCGCTCGGCTACCAATCCGGTGGTCCGAAGTTCGATTCTCGGCTCGGCCAACGCGGAACCAGAGGAATTTATTTCTGGCGATAGAAATTCATTTCTCGATGTAATGTGGTTCGGATCCCACAATAAGTTGTGGGTCCCGTTGCTAGGTAACCAACTGGTTCCTAGCCACGTAAAAATATCTAATCCTTCGGGCCAACCCGAGGAGAGCTGTTCATCAGCTCAGTGGTCTGGTAAAACTAACATATACTTAACTTTTTTTCAGGAACGACTCAACTGGAGTATTCCTTTCCTTTAACTGTCATGATTACCGGAGAATGTTTTTTCTTTTTTCCTTTCATTATAATTATAGAATATAGAATCGAGGCCAAAGGCCATGTGCTGGTACCTATGAGGTCATCCAGCGATGAATCGGAAACTGACAGTAAAAAGGTTTGGAAGGTGTAACAGGAGGAAAACTTCGCAGTTACACTATGAATCAATTGCAAGGAAAGGGTGGAAAAGTCAGACGGAAGGAAGAGAATAGGAACGCAGATACAGTACAAGGAATGAGAGGGATTCCTTCTGGGGGCCAAAGGAACTCTGCAAAGAGCCTAAGTAAAGCCTCCAGAGCACCGCATGAGGCGCGCTGATGGCAATAACCCCCTACGGAATTGCAATACTTATTTCTTATGTTTACTGCTGTGATGATCACAGAAGACTTTCATTTTCCTCATAATTATTGTTCCTCACTATCTCAGTTACTTACATTATATGCAGTTCAACTTGCAGTGCTCTATCTCATCATTGCTGTCATGACAGGTGTAATGAGATTTATTGTCAAAGATTCTAGAAAATGTATGATTTATTAAGAATATACTGTAGCATTCTTTTGTTATTATTTGAAGTCTTAAATAACAGTGAACCGTTGTCGTCCTGTATGTGTGATTAATAAAGCACGTTTTGTTATTTTCTTAAGTATTCTGTTACAGCCCATAGTTATTTTTCTCATAATTAGTAAAGTGAGCCATTGCTATCAACACTATATGACTAGCCTTGCAATAACTCAAAAAAAAGGCCAAGATAGTGTGTGTGTGTGTTTGTAATTAACACTAGAAATCCGTTTTTAAAATAACATTTTAAATGTTCATAAAAACCCAAAGACACTTCAAAATACACTCATATAAAATTATCCAGATCTTCTTTGTCTTTGAAGCTAAAATTACGTCTTAATATATATATAAAAAAATCAAATCTTTAATTTTTGCAAATGTCACAAGTCATGAAACTGCAACTTATCAGAAAATTAACTGAAATTATCCGTTTCCGTTACTTTGATATTGATGTTTCACAAATTTCTTGTCAGTCTAAACCTACAGCTTTCATAAGACAGACATAATACGTACTATTGCCACACGAAGCCTATCACTTTTAAAATAAGACACAGTCTTGTCAACAGAAACCAAATTATTATTTAAAAAAATACTTGTTTACTATTTTAACACTTATAATCGACATATAAAACCTATATACTTAATTTGTTCAAACACCTTCAGAAATTCTTCTGTGAACGAATAAAAATTCTTACCTGTTCAGCGCCAAAGCAATAATATAAAAAAATTAAATAAAATTACCGTTTATGATATAAATTTTTAAAAAAAATACTTACAATTACCGTTTATTATACCCTTCTTCACCAAACCTGTAAACTACTCTGCCCATTTTGTCAGTCATTACTGAAGAACAGACTTGAACAAAATACTCACTTCCACTTGTTATAATATTCATTTGTCATAACAGAGTTACAATGACATTTTCTCATTTCTATTCATCGGTGGGGCAGAACCAGAATACATGTTCCTTTTCGAGCACCAAACAATTATTTATGACCTGACCTAAGATCTCCACATTCTCAAGTCATTGCTGTTGATAGGACCGAATCATAAATACTGACCCATTTTCGGATACCAGAAAATGACTCATAATGGGGCTTTAACACACCAATGTTCTCAGGTTATTACTCATAACAGGAATACTCACCCACTATCGGAGGCCATGCCATTGCTACTGAGGGAACTGGAGAGGGTTCTTGACCTCCTCCTGTTGGGTTTGCAAGTGTTGCAGTGGATGGTGGGGGTGATGCCCGGGTAGAGCAGCCTCTCCCGGAATTCCAGACTCTCCATCATCTTCACATGCCCCCCTTCAAAAGGGGTCGCCAGGGGTCGAGGTCACCAAAGGCCAAGTTCACAGAAAGGAATGGACAACTTGGCGATAATTCCCCCCCAAAAAAATAAAATGTAAAAATATCTTTCCAGATTCGCCTTCAATTATAAATCTGGGTCACCCGGGTCACCCAAGGTCAAATTCACCAAAATTCACCCGAGGTCAAATTCACCAAAATCACGATTCACTGTAGGGTTGGTTCTTTAGAAAGGAAACTCACTCACTAACAGGTGATGCGACAAAGACAAAATATGTTCCTTGATTAACCTTAAAGTTTCAGAGTTCAGTTTCATTCACCAATCCTCACCATTCCATTTCTTGAAATGGAAAGCACCTAGCTCGGCTAAATGGCACAATCAAGTGTCCCTGCTCAGCAAGAGTTCTTGTCTCTATATACGCTTATCTTCCGGTAAACTCTTGGAGCGTCCTCTTGGATCTCAAGAGGGCAGAATCAAAGGATTTCAGTCTATACATTTCAATTAGAAGCAGCGCCAAAGACTCCACCGGTCTGAATCACGTTTCTAATGTGATGCAACTGTCAAATTCACTCTACACCAAGAAAAATAAATAATGCTGTCTGTGAACTCTGGTAAAAACACATGAAAAAGAGAGTATGTACACCCTGTGCTTAAATATGTAGTCTTACAACACACACGCACTCAACTTACACATTAAGTGAATAATTCTGAGTCTCCATCCTCTGCCATTTATGTTTCCATACGATCCCGATGTTTAAAACAAAGCTACAGATGGTTTTATCTGTCCCCCCTCAGTTCTTCAAAACTACTGAGGCTAGAGGGCTGCAAATTGGCATGGTGATCATCCACCCTTCAATCATCAAACATACCCAATTGCAGCCCTCTAGCCTCAGTGTTTTTCATTTTATTCAAGGTTAAAGTTAGCCGTGATCGTGCGTCTACCACCGCAACAAAACAGGTCACCACGCCATTGCAGCATTATACGCTGTACAGAAAGCTAGATTGCGCCGAAGAAGCTTCAGCGCATTTTTTACTTAAGATCATAAACCTTTCTTTCACATATTAATTTATTTAGTAATAATAATTATATTCAGTCGCATTTGCTTCGGTTCCCCGGCACATAAAAGTTACACATCACGTGCTGACCAATGCTGACGCTTTTATCGCCAAGTGGTTTTATCAGGCTTCAGTCGAGAGATGATGATGCTAATCAAATATACTCATGTTATCTTCTACAAATGACTGGTGGGATACAGAAAGTTCTACGAGAAGTGTTTTTATATTTTGTTTTGAATATTATATTAACAATTATTGGCCTCTCTCTCTCTCTCTCTCTCTCTCTCTCTCTCTCTCTCTCTCTCTCTCTCTCTCTCTGACCTGGTCATTTGTTTTTTTTAATGTTTATGCTCCTTTATATTATCAATATCTAACCATCTATAATAACTAACGCACACACATACTATATATATATATATATATATATATATATATATATATATATATATGCATACATGCACGCATACATTCGTACCCACTTTCGTTTATCATCAGCGCAAGATCAAAAGCCTCTCAACTGACGAGAGAGAGAGAGGAGAAGAGAGAGAGAGAGAGAGAGAAGAGAGAGAGACTTAACCGCAAAGACTAAGGGGCTTGGAAAACTTTCTTCCTTATTTTCCCAGCACCAAACACCAAGATCAATACTGAATGAAAGAAGCAACAGGTATATATTCGCTTTCCAGAGAGAGAGAAAAAACGGCACCCATACATTTCTCTGTTGCTCAAGCTATATCAATTATTATATTATTATTATTATTATTATTATTATTATTATTATTACTTTTACTACTTTTATTACTATTATTCAAAATGACAGAATAACTAAAAGGAAAAGGCCGGGAAAGTTATCAGCTTACAAAATTTAAAATGGTTAATATAAATTAATAGAATATAGAATGTAGTCTTAGGAAAGGGTGGAAAGTAAAATGGAAGGAAGATAATATAAACGGAGGCACAGTAAAAGGAAAGAAAGCGGTTGCAGCTAGGGGGCGAAGGACGTAGCAAAGAACCTTAAGTGTTGCTTACACTGCACCGCGTGAAGTGCACTGATGATGTTTAAAATGAAGACTAGATGAGCTTTAAGAAAAAAAATCGAAAATAGACGCTTTCAAGAGCCACTCCTTGTGGCTGAACTATTAATAGATTACTAAAGCCAGAAAGAGAGAGATCGTCGTCGCTTAAGGCAGCATTGAAGCACCTGATAAAACGCACCCGACCTTTGAAGTTGTTTGTATATTCAGGATGTTCAAAAAAAAATGAGTTGCAATCATTCCAAATAGAAAAACGAATCCGATGCCTTCAACCAGGGTTAGTAGATTCACATCAACCGTACATTTGATGTCTAGGCCAGTCCCTTACGACGGTCCTGATTGGCTGTTGATAAGCCAATCACAGGGCTGGAAACTCTCAGTCTCTCTCGAGAGTTCACATAGGCAGGATGTGTGTGTACGTCTCCTGGGGGATATTTTTAAAAGACGTATCCCTCAAGAGCGGAGGCAGATGCATCCTGCCTATGTGAACTCTCTCGAGAGACTCTGAGCGTTTCCAGCCCTGTGATTGGCTTATCAAGAGCCAATCAGGAGCGTCGTAAGGGACTGGCCTAGACATCAAATGCACGGTCGATGTGAATCTAATATAGGAGATCAAGGTTTGAAGGTCTTTGGACCTCCCTGGTGACCTTGACAATAGGGCACCGCGCCAGAGGGAGACGCCTTCTTCAGATTCCTGGCAGAGATGCCTCCCTGGTGATGCGCACGCTTACTGATCGCTGCAGTTTTGAAGTTTGGTTGAATGCACAGTGAGAATAAATGACACCCCAAGGGAATTCTCGTTTAGAAATGGTCCCGTCCAGGGCAGATGCACTTCAACATTTATAATTTCCTTAGGTTGTCAGTTTTTCTCACTGTAGAGTGAATCCCACAATACACGATGCTTTTGGCTTGATATTTGCGAACTTGAAAACTTCGCAGGTGTGTGTGTGTGTGTGTTTACTTCAACTCTATTCATCCGAAATGTTTTGATTTTTTTTGCTTTGTTTTTTTATATACTTCCAATTTCATAATTCGTAAATTACAGCTAATGCCATTCATTATATGTATTTTATATATATATATATGTGTGTATATATATTATATATATATATATATATATATATATATATAATATATATATATATATGTATGTATATATATGTAGATATATATATATTATTATATATATATATATGAATATATATATATTATATATATATATATATAATTATATATATATATATTATTATATATCATATTAGATTATAATATATATATATATATATCTACTATAGTAAGAGATAAGATATATATATATCTATATATATATATAATATATATATAAATTTAATATTTATATATGATATCCTCCTATATTAATATTATATATATATAATGTGTTATGTATGTTATGAGTGTATCACTATAACTATATATATATACTATCATATATATATATATCATATATATATATATTATAAGGAGGTGAAACAACAAACAGACGGAAGGACGAACAGAACGAAATTCTTCGCAGCAGTCATCGTACGCCATGTCACGCGACCAGGTATAGAGAAGCACAAAAACAAGAACAAAAACACAAAAGAAAAACGTGAGATTCAGCGGCTTCCGCAGATCACCACACAACGTTTGTGCATGATCTACTGTCTCTTGGGGGGAGGGGTTTCCTGACTAGTGTTTGGTATATAATACACGAGGGATTAGCAGCCGAATAAGGAGGAAGGATTAGCAGAGAAAAGGACGAAAGTCTTTTCCCAATCGCTGCCAAGAAATTACATTGGGTGTTTAGCGTTCGGTCTGCGAGGGGGCGGGGGGGAAGGTTGCCATTCAAAAGTGAATGCAAGATGACGCCCTTTTCATTGTCATGCAAATTGGTATGCTACCCACCTTCTCTCCCTCTCTCTATATCTCTCTCTCTTACACACACACACACACACACACACACACACACACAGCTACAGAGTTGTTTTGTGCATTAATACAATTACTAACAGGACCTCCTTTAAACACGATGGTATCTTCACAGCTACTGGACGATGCCACCCTGTCTAAATAAAATCCTGCTTTATATATATATATATATATATATATATTATATATATATATATATATATATATATATATATATATATATATATATAATAAATAATTTATATATTGCAAACGCAAATAAATGCACTCTTATCAATATCACTGCCTATAATTATGTATAATAAACAAAATAACAATCTCAAATTCTTTATATTTTAAAAACAAACCGAATTACGTATCCATAATTCTTAAAATTTCCGAAAATAAGCAAAAACTAATAATCATAATTACTTTAAATTTTCTAAAATAAACCTAATATCCCAATATCGTTGTATGTACCTGTGTGTAAACAAAATAATAAGAGAAATTTCTTTCAATTTTCGAAAATAAACCTAAATTTTTAACACGATCTTTTGTAATTTTCGAAAATAAACCAAAATAGTAAATACAAATTCATTTAATCTTCGAAAATAAACCAAATTAATAATAACCAATTCTTTAAATTTTCGAAAATAAACCAAATAATCCCAAATTCTTTAGATTTTCGAAAATAAACCAAATAATCCCATTCCTTTACATTTACCAAAATAAACCAAAATATTCACTAAAAAAATCTTTAAATTTTCGAAAATATACCAAATTAATATTAATCACAATTCTTAAAATCTTCGAAATCAAAATATTAACACAAAACTCTTTAAATTTACAAAATAAAGCAAATTATTAATAATTCATCTTTAAATTTTCGAAAATAAACCAGATTGACAATCTCAAAATTCTTAAAATTTCTTAAAACAAAGCAAAATAACTCCAAAATGAGTAAATTTCGAAAACAAATCAAAATAATAATCCCAAATTCTATAAAATTGAGAAATAAACCAAAATAATCCCAAATTCTGTAATTTTTCGTAAACAAAAACAAAAACAAAATAATAATTCCAAATTCTTACAGCTTTTTACATTTCCAGAAATAAACCAAATCAATAATCTGTAAATTCTTTAAATTTCTTCAAACAAACCAAAATAAGTCCCAAATACTGTCAATTTCGAAAAAAATAATCTCAAATTCTTTCATGTTTTTAACCAAACCAAAATATTAATCATGAAGTCTTTAAATTTCCGAAAACAAACCAAATTAATAATCTCGAAATTCTTGAAATTTCCGGAAATAAACCAAATTACTAATCTCGAAATTCTTGAAATTTTCGAAAATGAACCAAATTAATCTCGGAATTCTTTAAATTTCCGAAAATAATCCCGAGACAAAGACGAAGGGGAAGAGAGGAAGGCACACGACCTAATTCCACTTTTCCTTAATCCTCTATGACCTTCTGACCTCGGAATCAATACCTTCCCTTACATCCACCCTTCTTTTCCACAATTTATGACCGGCTGGACCGTGAAGTTTGTAAGGGGACGAGAGAGAGAGAGAGAGAGAGAGAGAGAGAGAGAGAGAGAGAGAGAGAGAGAGAGAGACCCGTCGACCAACATCGGTATATGACCACCTTATGCCTGAGAGAGAGAGAGAGAGAGAGAGAGAGAGAGAGAGAGAGAGAGAGAGAGGAATTTCTCTCACCTTGATGAAACGCTGGCATACTCGTATGCTGGTATATTATGTTTTAAAATGGTAAGGGATGCAAAAGAGGGACCTACCATATTCTGATAATCTTAGGCCATGGTCACGCATCATTATCACCAAACAATTATAATATAAATCCTTCTATACATCATGGTTTAATCGATACCCGTTTACTCAAAATAAAAATTATACAACCGTAAGACACTGTACAGCCCAAGACCCATCCAGAGAAAACAGGAAATAAGCACATGAACTAAATTCCCCCTCGAGTTTTCTCCATGACTTCACACCCATTACGTCTCCGACCTGTCCTCACGTTACAAAAGACTGAAATTCGATCCCACGGAGGGGAACAGACTCCGAGTCCTTCTTCAAACAACTGCTGTGCCCCTGTAGACCTGGGCACTGAAGTACGGTATTTGGTGGGCTAGAAAACTCATTCGAAAAAATTAACTACTAAGGTCCAGTCAGATCATTCTAAGCGGCCTTCCCAATCCCCAAACTATATATATATTATAATATATTATATTATATATATATATATATTTATATATATATTATTATATAATGATTCTAAATCAGAAGTATATACAAAGTTGATTAATACGAACAAAGTATATATTATTAATGATTATAAATACATAGAATATAATACAAAAATATAGATTATATAGAACAAATATAATATTATTGAATTCTAAATCCCGAAGTAATACAAAGTGATTAATACGACAAGGTATATATATAACTATATATAATATTAATATATATATATATATATATATAAACAGACATAAAGAAAGGGGAAAAAATAAACAAATAAGTACGCAATTTTTACAGTCAATACTAATTTTCCTTCAAACCAGTAAAGAAACTTAAACGTACGTGTGTGTGTGTGTGTGTGTATTTAATTAATGCATATTGCATACATACAATATTTATATTTATATACATATACATATTTATATTATTTACTATTTATTATTATTATTATTAAAATCTTGAGGAAGACATTAACGGCAATATCTACATGGAGCACCATGAAAGCGACGGAGATTTATAGGAACATTCATCTGTCTCCCCCCCCCTCCCCCCAACCACACAGACAAGTTCAATATGTCCCCACCCATTTTCGTCTCTACCCCCACCCTGGGGCATGAGGGAAAGACCCCATGACACCGG
The DNA here is from genome assembly GCF_015104395.2 of Macrobrachium nipponense. Taxonomy (NCBI): domain Eukaryota; kingdom Metazoa; phylum Arthropoda; class Malacostraca; order Decapoda; family Palaemonidae; genus Macrobrachium; species Macrobrachium nipponense. The sequence continues at coordinate 25,806,880 of NC_087208.1, forward strand.
AAGGTGACGTCATGTTTAAATCTCTGTCCCCGACAAGAACACCATCGCAGCCTCCCGCAGACATTAAAATTCGGTGACGGGAGGGGGAGGGGGAGTAAGAAGAGGGGGGGAGAGGGGGGGAGAGAGATGATGATGATGATGATGATGATGGATGGGGGAGGAGGAGGAGGCGGAGGGGGAGGAGGGGAGAGAGAGAGATGCTGTTGATGATGATGATAAGGAGGAGGAGGAAGAGGATGAAGAGAGAGGAAAAAGGAAAGGAGAGGACGACTAAGGAGAATAACAACGAATAAAAATGTCTGATCAAAAGGAGAGAAGAGAGAGAGAGAGAGAGAGAGAGAGAGAGAGAGAGAGAGAGAGAGAGACCCTACCAAATTCCGACCGCTAATTTTATTTCAAATACGACTGTAAAATAAAACGTAGAAGCATTTAGATGTAAAGGTCGAGCAAGAGTGCTCGACCCTCTCTAATGAATGCTCTTATCATTTGATTTAGAAAATCGAAAACAATCCACTTCTAGTTCTGAATCGGCTCGATCCTTGATCGGTTCTAATATGAGCATATTCCTCATAACAATTCAGAAGTGGCTCGGTCCCGGATGGGTTCTAACAGATGCATCATCCACACAACACTTCCGAATCTCTTCGACCATGGTGGGTTTGTTTGTACGGTGTTTTTACGTTGCATGGAACCAGTGGTTATTCAGCAACGGGACCAAAGGCTTGACGTGACTTCCGAACCACGTCGAGAGTGAACGTTATCACTAGAAACATACATCTCTAACGCCTCAATGGAATGCCCAAGAATCGAACTCGCGGCCACCGAGGTGGCAGGTCAAGACCATACCGATCACGCCACTGAGGCGCTTCGACCATGGTGGGTTCTAATATAGAATCAAGTGGAATACAGACTTTATGCCAAAGGCCAAGCAATGGGACCTATGAGGTCATGCAGCACTGAAAGGGAAATTGACAGTAAAAGGTTTGAAAGTTGTAACAGGAGGAAAACCTCGCAGTTGCACTATGAATCAATTGTTAGGAGAGAGTGGAAACTAAGATGGAAGAAAGAGAATATGAACGGAGGTAGAATAAAAGGAATGAAAGGGGTTGCTCCTGAGTTCAAACTTATATGTTTATCATCCTGATAAAGGATACTCATTTGTCATGGATTTGGGAAGTAAGGAAAAAAAATCCAATAACCCAGATGTTTATTTCTTCAAGTTGCTGATAGGTTTCTTTCACGTGGGTGCTCTATGTGCCTGACTGTGATTTTATCAAATGAACTACTGTACATTTTACAACAATATTGTCATTACGTATAATTAGTTATGCTCGTGCGTGTACATACAAAAATTCAAAGAAGATAAAAATTTAAGACTGGATGATCCATTGCAGGGGGTGGCCATACTTTAGGATTCCGAGATCTACTCTAAAGACTTAAAACTTTTTTATGATCTACAATAGTACTTAATCACATATTATTACGTGGGAAAAAATTCAAATAGCGCCATAGTACGATAAAACCGTTGTACAATTGCCTAACTTACTTACTTTTTAATATATATATATATATATATATATATATATATATATATATATATATCATATATATATATATATATATATATATATAGATATATATATATATATATATATATATACATATATATATATATAGCTTGTGTTTTTTGCTTATTTCATAAAGGATTCTGGGGGAACGGCGATCGACTGTTTGACCACCTCTGGCCTATTGCATTATTTTGATCAAGGGATTCAAGAAAAGTATTTATAGTTTTATGCAAATGTAGAATCACATTAAAATGTCAACACGCCAGTGAACACAATAATAAATAAATAAATAAATAAATAAATAAATAAATAAATAAATAAATAAATAAATAAATGATTAAATATAAATAAATAAATAAATACATAATAAATAAATAAAGGTTATTCTTTTTATTAAAGCATATTCTCAACTGAAAATCTAAAAATTATAACACGGGCCCTAATCAGAAGTATGGAGTAAACCACGCCATCGTGACTTATTCCAAGTATTCCACATGTATGAATATATATCTATTTACATATACGACAGTTAACAAATACATGCGTACAAGCATGTGTCTGTCCAAGCACGACCTAAAGGGTAAACAAGAGCAAACAAAGTCCCCATCCAGATCCAACAAACTCATAATGGTTGCAGCCATTATGTCATGACATCATCGAGACTACTTGGGAGAGAGAGAGAAACATGAAAAAAACCTCTCAAAATGTAAATAATGTTTCCTTTGAAAAAGACAAGGATTTCTCCTGTGCTCTGCTAAATCAGAGAGAGAGAGAGAGAAATCTGATATGATTTTCAGAGACCGGAAGTGTTTTTCACATCAACGCGATAGAGCGCGATTTTTTTTTTCCTTCCTAGAACAGTCATTTTTTACTCATTTTCCTACGTTATGACGTCCCTACCCGAGAGCCGTTCTCCCACAAAGGCGAAACGACGACTGACAAGACCAGACTCGGAGTAACCCGACCTGACACAGCCATTAACTTGTCTTCGTCTTCCAATTGTGAATCTCGCGAAGACTGTGGGATATCCACTGGGCCCCCTTTTTAAAGTACACAAGTAAATATAGGTATTCTCGAAATTATGAATATATATATAATATATATATTATATATATATATATATATATATATATATATATATATATATATATATATATATATATATTCTCGTACGTATGAAGTACACATAATCTCGGGTTTATAATATATGTAATATTATTAAAATATATATATATATATAATATATATATATATATATATATATATATATACTACATATTATATATACCTATATATAATATAAATATATATATATATATATTTATTTTTTGAAAGTATGTTCATATTATTTGTCGTATGAATACATACGTTATATTCTCGAAAGTATTCATACACATATTTTGGTACGCATAAATACATACGTATATTCTAGTACGTATGAATACATATATTCTCGTACGTATGAGTACATATATTCTCGTATGTATGAATACACGGATACTCTAAAGTATGAATAAATCATATTATCGAAAGTGTAGATATATGTATTCTTGGCAGTATGAATGCATAAAGTCTCTAAAGTATAAATAAATATATTATCCAAAGTGTATATAAATAAATAAATAAATAAATAAATAAATAAATAAATAAATACATTCTCAAAAGTATGAATAAAAGACGTATTCTCGAAGGTTTGATTAAAATATATATTCTCGAAAGTACGAATAAAAATATTCTCGAAATAATGAATAAACAAATATATTCTAGAAAGTGTGAATAAACAAATATTTTCGAAAGTGTGAATAAACAATTATATTCTCGACAGTGTGAATAAACACATTCTCAAAAGTATGAATAAAAAAATTCAAGAAAGTATGAATAACACACACACTATCGAAAGTATGAATAAATACATATATTTTCGAAAGTTGAATAAATACAAATATTCTCGAAAGTAGCAATAAATACATATATATTCTCGAAAGTATGAATAAACAAATATAATCTCGAAAGTACGAATTAGAGTGATGTATCCTCAGAACACCTAATAAATGAAGGCAAACAAATGAATAAAACAAAAATCCAAAACACTGTACATTCATACGGTTGAGTTCCCGCGTTTAATTATAACTTTCAATAACATCCAGGTAATTGCCCGAGTAATAGGAAGGACCATTTACATAAAAAATAAATGCCTTTACTTTAAAACAAAATGTTTCGAATTCAAAATGAAATCTTGAATTTAATTAAAAAAAAAAGATAAAATGTTTAAAATGAATGACATAGACTGCCTTACAAACCAATTTTGTACCCAAAACGAGACAAGGTTAAACAGAATTTTGCGAAGCTAGAATTTAAGAGAGAGAGAGGAGAGAAGAAAGAGAGATGAGAGAGGGGAGTCACTCCGGGCTATACGGTTGGTACTGATCCAAAACTTAATGGAATTACATTTCCTGTTATGGACCTCCGTCCAACCGAAACATCTTGTGCCGATGAAGAGAGAGAGAGAGAGAGAGAGAGAGAGAGGAAGAGGGAGGGAAAAAAGAGGGAAGAAGAGAAGAGAGAGAGAAGTAGAGAGAAGAGAGAGAGAGAGAGAGAGACTGTATGGTTCGACGCAGTGTCGAAAACTTAATCAAATTACTCTTCCTGTTCAGACCCGTCCACCAACCAAAACATCGGTAACCATGCTACGCCAAAGGGGAAGAGAGAGAGAGAGAGAGAGAGAGAGAGAGAGAGAGAGAGAGAGAGATAAACCTTGCGCTGACGGTAATATGACGTCTTAGGAGCGCAGGCTTGCCTCATATAGCTGGGGGCAATTCTCATAAAAAAAGAAAGATTGGGGTGGTTAGATGTGGCGGCACCGGGCCAGGTAACATGCGTGGCACTCCAACGGCAGGTGTGCCACCGAGACACCTGTGCCACCTTTCACACGTCCACCCAGACAGACATTTCCACCAGTCTGCTTATCAGGCGGTTCCTTTTAGGTTATAAATGACAGCCCTATTATGGAATGGTAAGGATGAAACTGCTATTCCTTTAGGTTGTAAGTGACATTCCTATTGTGGAATGATTATAAGATGAAACTGCTATTCCTTTAAGTTATAAAAGACAGCCCTATTATGGAATGGTAACGATGAAACTGCCATTCCTTTAGGTTATAAATGACAGCCCTATTATGGAATGGTAACGATGAAACAGCCTTTCCTTTAGGTTGTAAATGACAGCTCTATTATGGAATGGTAACGATGAAACTTCGATTTTGTGATGATGTTTCACCTTACTAACAATTCTCTCTACAACAATTTTATTCTCCTTGCAGAACTTTCTCCGTCATTATCCTCTAACAATACAGGATTATTAGACCCTTTCTTCTTAATCGTTTTATGTTATTTGCTCCATGCTTTCTTGCATAATTCCATAATTATTTCTTACCGTCAAATATATGTACCTACACCTAGTAATTACTAGGTGCAGGTACAGCTAGAGTACTGTAGAGATTTCTTACTTATGCTAGCAGCAGAATAAAGTCAAGTTACCAGTGTCACAATTTTAGAATGATGAGTATCTATGGATGTATTTGATCGAGTATTACTTAGCAAAGTATATCCGAGAATACCACCTTAGATAATTCCCGAAAAAATATGTATGTGTGTGTGTGTGTGTGTGTGAAATATATCCTCACAACGAGAGTAATCGTACAGAGCAATCTAAAATAAATACGAATGTACTAATCCTTTTGGGTGATACACGACAAAGAACCACAGATGCACATCTTTCAAGGGCAAAGCCAAAGGTAAAGGCAACCCAGTGACCTTTACTAGCCCAGGACCGGAGAAAGCAAGAGAGAGGAAAAGCAAAGGAACAAGGAAGGGAAGGCAATCTTGGAACCGTGGGAAGGTACCAACAGACAAACGCTTGATTGGGTTGGATTTTGGAGCAACGTTTACTAAATTACGACAAGGACTTCGGTTGGGATTTTGGAAAAGCTTTTGACAGATTAACAAACCAATTCAATGGAACAAGGATTTTCTGCGTGAGGTTTCTCTAATTCAAAGCAATGATACAACAGCAACTAAATATAGAGGCTGCGTCATCAGTAAACCCTACAATAACAACAAAGACAATTTTAAGCATATAAAACATGGTCCACTCATTGTCGTTGTCAAAAGATACAGAAGATAATGTACGTCCTCTCTCTCTCTCTCTCTCTCTCTCTCTCTCTCTCTCTCTCTCTCTCTCTCTCTCTCTCTCTCTCTCAAAAGATGCTGCTGGTGATAATGAGATCCTCTGGACAACAAAGGAGTCTGCAAATCTTTCCTCTCCTTTTTACAGCGATATAATGAAGGTCCTGCACTACATCGGGTCTACAAACATCAAGAGAGATTCGACTTCGTTGGAGATTTTTCATTTCGCTGTCTCTCAGCCAGCAGGCCTTAAGGGTATTAAGAAATAAGATATCACAGAAAGGGAGTTTTTAACCCTAACTCTGAATGATTTAACAGATGTGACTCTTAAAAGAAACATCAGTTCCAGAATCATATAAACAGATGATACTATAAATATATAACATATATATATAATATATATATATATATATATATATATATATCTATATATATTATGTATATGTATATATATATATTAGTAATATATATATATATATATAAAGAGAGGGAATTACCACCTTGCACGCAAAGGTGCAACACGGTTAAAGAGCAAAGTCGGTACAAGGGGTTCGACGAGGAACTGATTACACTTCTGTATGGTGTAAGAAGCGGCTAATTTGCTGAAGATTTTTGCAGAGTTCATCCACGATTCATCAGTTACGTATGAATGTGGCAATGATCACTGCCTTCTTTTTTTCATCTTCTTCTTATATTTAAAGCCTTCCAGGGCTTATAAAAATACCACGTCAATAGATAAGAGAACGTTTGCGACAATTTTAACCATTTCTCCCTTCGCAATATTTCTATTCATTACGGACTACCACAACAAACAGGCAGCCGATCGCTCCCCCCAATTAAACTTCAGAAAATGTAACATGAAGGCAATTTGGCCTCAAATGACAGTCCGGAGGTGAGGAAAAAATATCCTTTTGAAGGTACCGATGCGTGAGATGGAAGCCCCACCTCGTGTGGAGTACGTGTGTCTTTTATCTTATTCTATTTTTATTTATTTATTATTTATTTATTTTTTTGCCTTTCCTTCTACGAAGCTATGAGAGTTTAAGGTAATGGTGTTCTCCCTCTCTCTCTGATGACGATGAGAATAAATTCTGTTCGGTAGAAAGGAGAGTTTATTGGGAAACTATGAACGGCAAAATATGGGTAAACGATACAAAAGAGAGAGAGAGAGAGAGAGAGAGAGAGAGAGAGAGAGAGAGAGAGAGAGAGAGAGAGAGAGAGAGAGTCTTATAAATGATTATAGAGTTTTCTCCTCCCCTCTTGTTCTCTCTCCAGCCTGAATTTTCTATAAAAAAAAAACTTCTTTTCTTGTAGGACAACCTCGCAGTTCCACCATGAACCTATTGTTGGAATAGGTGGAAAACAAGATGGAAGAAAGGGAATAAGAACGGAGATACAGTAAAAGGAATGAAAGAGGGTTGCAGCTATGGGCCGAAGGGACGCTGCAAAGAAACTCAAGTAATGCCTACAGTGCACCGCGTCAGGTGCACTTATGGCGCGATCCCCTACTTTGGAGTGCAGGATATTGAAAGAGCGGCCAACGTTGTTAACGCCAAACGAAATGCAGTGGTTGTTTTTGTTTGTTTGTTTGGTATTTTGACGTTGCATGGAACCAGTGGTTATTCAGCAACGGGACCAACGGCTTGACGTGACTTCCGAACCACGTCGAGAGACAACTTCTATCACCAAAACTACACATCTCTCACATCTCAATGGAATGCCGAGAATCGAACTCGCGGCCACCGAGGTGGCAGGCCAAGACCATACCGATCACGCAAGTGAGGCGCAAAATACAGTGATCACGGATATTTCCTTAACAAATTAGAATGACGAGTGCCAAAATGTCTCAAATGCCTTCTCTCCAAGTATGCATAAACTTATGTGCCACAGAAAAGACGAGAAACAGTATAAAAGGAAAGTAAAATAGCTTGTTGAGCTAAATCTTACAAATGTCATACAATAATGATAGAAAAAAGAGAGCGGTATACAGAGTATGCGAACAATAGTTTTATATACAATTATTAAAGTAGATAATAGCATTCTTAAAGAAAACATTATTAACTGAAAGAAGAATGAAACTGTATGCGTACAGAAAATTAATCATATGATCGAGAGAGAGAAAATACGGTCATCACAAACAATCTTCCGTTGTGCCCGAGCTGGGAATTTAGTCAAAACTTGTGTACTACAAAAAAAGACTGGGAAATGTCAAAGTCAGAAGAGAGAGAGAGAAGAGAGAGTAGTTTCAGGTTTCTAAGCACATAACCTGGCACTGTAGTCCAATCAACACCCCCCCCCCTCAGGTATTCTAAACATTTCGCTCTTTAACGTAACAGAAACACATACACATTTCACCTACTACTTGTGCCTACCTCCTTCAATAATCTCTCCCCCCACCTACCAACCTCTTGGTCACCGCCCCACGGGCTTGGTCAAACCCTCATCTCAAAGATAATCAGAACCCCCCCCACCCCCACCCCCCCCCACCACCACCAATAACCCTACCGGCATAGACGAACACCTAAATGCGAACGAGGAACCCTAACCAATACATTACAGCAAGACGGGTAACGGTAGCGTAAATGAGAGAGAGAGAGAGAGAGAGAGAGAGAGAGAGAGAGAGAGAGAGAGAGAGAGAGAGGTTTTACCAATCTCTCCCCGCCTCAACCCACCGAAGCTGTGACCCACAAAAGTTGACTGACAACCAGGCATGTGGTACACTACGAGGCCAGAGAGAGAGAGAGAGAAAGAGAGAGAGAATATAATTTATGAGTATCTTGTAAGAGGTTTCACACGGGGTGAGGAAGATGATCTCAGAGAGAGAGAGAGAGAGAGAGAGAGAGAGTAGGATGGGCGTGAGAGGAGGGGTGTTCTAATCAAAAGCCTCCCCCCCCCCCCCAGCCCAGGGCAGCAGGCAACAGAGGCGGAAAGGAAGGCTATTAGAGAGAGGGGAGGGTTATTTGAGGGGAAACGGGATACGGGAAAGTTGATGGAAACCTCACTCGTGCCGAATTGGTCCTCAGGGCAATGTGAGAGAGAATATAGGTAACCCGGCGGCGACAGAGAGATACTCCTGGGTCGCTTCGCTGATGGTTTCAGATGCGAGTTCAAATGCCGTGTGACTGGTGCCATCGAGTGATGGAAGCGCTGGTGGTGATAATAATAATGACGATTATAACAATATCAATAATTTCTTAGCTTAATAATAATAATAATAATAATAATGATGATGATGATGATGATGATGATGAGAGTCCACTATCGGTTCTTTGCCTTGACATATAGAAAAAATTATAATTGTTTTGAATTTTGTTCTTCACTTCAGAACTCATGATAGATACTACAAGTATACTGATAAGAGATTACAATAATACCAATAATTACTCAGCTTATAATAATAATGATAAAAATTAAGAGTCCACGTGATGATTATAATAATACCAATAATTACTTCGCTTATAATAATAATGAAAAAAATTAGAGTCCACAATAACTTTTTTGCCTTGACATATCAAAAAAAATAGAATCTTGTTCTTCACTTCAATACTCATGAGATAAATACCTACTACAACTACTACTACTATCAACAAGTAACAGCCAAGGCAAGAACAGAATGAAAAAAGGCTCAAGATATTGTCACAAAGTTTAGGTACTAACTTTTGCAATCACAAAACGACAAAAGCAAGAACTCTAACTGGAGATTTTTTCTTGCATATGTGTGGTTTCGGGAGCATTATTTAGGACGAACTTGTTGGCGCAGGTAGCGGGGCTGCTGACTCCCTTACCTTCCTTATCCCCAACCTACCATACCTCACCCAGGCCGGACAAACCGGTTTGCAGGGGGTGGGCGGCTGTGTCATGTTTCCCCTGCTGTTACCCGGAGGAGGACAAACAAGATCAGATCCCCTCGGATTTTATGACTATAAATAACCGCATGTGCAACTTTTGCAAGCATTCGCTACGTGTTTCTTATTAAAGATTTCTTCATGTTACTATTCCTATTATTCCCATACATCAGCTTGCTAACACTGTGTAAACGTTTTTGAACGATATAACAAATGTTTCATTTACACGAACAGAATGGTTCGTTTTGTCAGTGGAGTTCAAGACTCATAAGTTCAACAAACGCTCTAATGACTGGAACTGTTTCTATTATCATTCTAATTATATGAATTCTAATGCTGATCCAAAACTGTATGCAACAAACGCTTTTTACTTTCATAAAAGAAACTGGCAATGCTAAGATTCTAGAGACTGGGTCAAACATTCCACCAAGACTGTATAACAAAGGTTTTATTAATACAACTAAAAACGTCAGCTTTATCATTCTGTTCACTGGTCCAAATTCCTTTCCACAACTGAATTAGAAAGTTAAACAAGATGAATATATTAATATAATGACATATGAAATAACCTTCTAAATAAAAACAAGCAAGGTCTTGAAACCGTCATCCAGCAGAAAAGCGAATAAATCATAAACAAACCAGATTCACTTGCCAAATGCCTTGCTCATCAGAAGAACAGGAGAGGACACCTCCGGCTATTGGAAGGTCAGGTATTTAAGTGAAGGGGCTGGGAATGAGTCATAAAAAATGCAGAATATATAATAGATATGGATATAGATATATATATTATATATATATATATATATATATATATATATATATATATAAATATATATATACACACACACACACACATATATATATATATATATATATATATATACACACATACATACTACATATATATATATATATATCATATATATATACATTCTCATTACTAGGAGAAAAAAACAAACTTCACAGTTCCATATATATATATATAGTATAATATATATATATATATAGAATATATATAGATATATAGTATATATATATATATATATATATATATATGTGTGAATGTATCAATATCTTGCAAAGCTACACATACAAATAAAACACTTAAGAAATTACCTTCTGCGAAAGTCACTTAGAGCAGAGCTTCACAATACAGCTAATAATCAGCCACAAATCGTAAATAAGACACTACGTAATACAACCATGCGAATTGAATAACGTCAGTGGTGATTCAAAACATGGTGGATCTAAGAACATCATAACGTAGGTCTTAAAAGTACCAGCTATCTAATGAATAAAATCCAGGAATAATAAGGTATTGATAATTTAGAATGTAAGTTCGCCAACATCATTGGTAAGAAATGCTCCATTAGGTACATCAAAGCAATCTCTATGTTACAACGTGGATCTAATATATCCAGTACATTACAATTCTAGAACCCGGCTCCTACGTTGCTGACGAAATAAAATAATCTTTTTTTTTTTTTTTTACACAATCACACAAAAGCCACAATGAGGGGGAACGAAGGGGGGGGGGGGGGTGAATGCCAGCATCACTAAAGCTCGGCTACGCAGCGAATACAAGCGATCGAGGCCTTATTAAATAAATATCACCATTTTTGAAAGTAAATTGCATTTTTCCTAACTATACAAATCTGAGGTCCTTTACATTAGGAATTAGTTCCAGCTGGCGCTGAAAGTAATTCCTTATGTAAAGGACCGTTGGTTTGTATAGCGTATAGGGAACAAATTCAGTTTCTAATGCCGGATTGTCAAAAAAAAAAAAAAAAAAAAAAAAAAAAAAACAAAAAAAAAAAAAAAAAAAAAAAAAAAAAAAAAAAAAAAAAAAAAAAAACATGACAAGCGCGGAACAAAATGTGGGAAAATGAATTGATTTTTATAATGACAGGAATAAAACCTCGTTTATAAGATATACAAGGGTTAACAACATAACAATTTGTGATGATGATCAAAAAGCATTTAAACTCTTGGATAAAAATCAGTCAATTTTTATATTGAATAAAAACAAACATCCGTAGGCGTATATACGCATATATATATACATATATACACACACAGCAACACTCATGTATACAATCAGCAAAACTGCAAAACTGAACTTTCATTCATTCAGATACCCCAAAACAGACCCGCCACAGAGAGAGAGAGAGAGAGAGAGAGAGAGAGAGAGAGAGAGAGAGAGAGAGAGAGAGAGAGAGAGAGCCCTCTCAGAACAAGAGTCACTCATCCCAAATCCTCATTCCCCATTAAAAGGAGATAAAATTAGTCATTGCCGCACCGGAGGAGGCCTGGCTGAAAAAGCACCCGACACCTTTCCCCGAACTATTTGCGTCATTCTCTAAATGCTTAAATATGTGAACGGTAACGATTCAATGCTCTCTCCCCATTTTTTTTTTTTGATACCTACCTTTTCTCTGACAGACCCGCTAATTAAGGTGTCTCTTGTGTCGACCCTCACCCCTCCGAAAAAGAGAGAGAGAGAGAGAGAGAGAGAGACTTCGGCTTCCTTGATGTAAAAGAAGGGGAGACACCTGTGCTAGACGTCTGTCCAGAATGGTGTTTCCTCTTCTCGACTCCCGGTATTCTGTAACATGCGATGGTCTAGCGTGTCTGAGGTATCTACTTTCTAGTAGCTACTCGACAGAAACAAAGAAGAGAGAGAGAGAGAGAGAGAGAGAGGAGAGAGAGAGAGAGAGAGAGTGGCTACTGCTGTGGAAATCATCTCCTTTGAGGAAAAATTGCTATATACATTGTACATAAATTAGAGAGCGTGGCGCAAGATAAGGATGCTGATCGTGGGGGAGGTCGACCGACGGTCGAGATCCTCGCTCCCTCAGGCGTCGACCAAAGCATCTCGGGATAAGAGAGAAGAAAATGCAGAGACAAGTCACGTGGCAGTCAACAACGCCCCCCCCCCCCACCCCCCCCCCCCCCCCCCTTTTCGTCATAACCCCTCCCTCCGCACTTCTTGTCACCTCCAATGAGTCTGCAAGAGGAGCACCAGCAGACGGGAAGAAGCGCAGAGTCAGGCTCCGCAAAAGAGGCACTCGATTGGCTCCTCCTCCGATCGCCTCTGTTTTTATCTTCTTCTATGACTATCACGACTTTTCTTCCCTTTGAACTCTTCAAATGCCGCTCTGACACTTGCTTCGTGGTTGAGCCCATCCTTCTTCTATCCCCGGTCATTGGCTAGAATCGGTTGCCTCTCCTACTGGGTTTGTAATTTAATGGACAAAATATAAATACAAAATATGAATGAAAAATACAAATAAAAACGATAGACGGGGACATTCGGTTTCCTGCCGTAGAGAAGTATATCTACACATTTTGAAAACCAACTAACAAACCTTAAACCTCATTCCACTCAAAACACTACAAAAACGTTCAACATCAACTTGGCAAAACCCGAAAACTTCCAATATTGCTCAATCCTTCACCCCAAGCACTCCTATTTCACCCCAAATCCAGAAGCCGTCAACCTTCTCGGCAATAATCACCCATTTCCCTTCACACCAATCTCCGAAGAAGGCTGCCAACAACCTCCTTTCAACCCAACCCCAAAAATGCTGTCAACCCCACTTCACCTCAACGCTCTAAAACTTGCCAACCTCCCCTCATTCAAACGCCAAAAGCCAAACAACCTCGAATGGCATCACAAAAACAAACACGTCCTCGGGCCACATGCATCCCCCTCCCTTCCCCGCCCCATCCGACCAACCCCCTTCCACTAAACACCAAACCCTTTCCCCGTCATCAATCCCATCCAGTGGCGCAAATACAGAGCCTTTTCGGAGCAGAAGTTGCCGCTGCCAAGTGCCACAGGAGTGCCAAGGGAAGGAAGACGCGTCAGGTTCATATGGGAAAGGTATTTTTAGTCATAATTTGCACGATGCACGCGTGTGAGGAGGAGGAGGAGGAGGAGGAAGAGGCGTGAGGCGGAGGGGGGTTTGAGTTGTGTGAGGGAAGGACATTCTGGGATTCCCTCATATTTGTAGTTTATTATATAAAATACATAGTAAATATAAGGGAACTGAATGAGGGATAAATCACCAAAATTATAAAAGCTAAGTATACGTTGGTTTAACCACTTTAGCGTGATGAACAAGCTCTCCTAGGGGACTGCCCCGAAGGATTAGATTATTTTTTACGTGGACTAAGAAAACCAATTGGTTCCCTAAGGCAACGGGAACCTACAGCTTATTGTGGGATCCGAACCACATTATATCGAGAAATTGATTTCTAATCACCAGAAACATATTCCTCTGATTCCACACTGGCAGAGCGTAGAATCGAACACGGGACTACCGAATCGGTAGGCGAGCAAGTAAACCACTCATCCAACACGGAACTACCAAGATTATAGGAAATAATAGAACACCGTATTAAATTAATATTCTGGAAACTACACAATCTGACCGCTGATTTACATGTAAGACAGATACAGATAAACCCGTCGGTGTATTAAATTATAAATGTGCATTCAGCCACATGTATAAATGAGAGCTCCTTGAAGCTGAAAAGTCTGCTTACTTGCAAACATTGTGTTTGTATGTGTGTACGAAACACACCTAACAAAACCAACCAGTCCAGAGGGAAACAACAAACAAATTGTGTTTGTATGTGTGTACGAAACACACCTAGCAAAACCAACCAGTCCAGTGGGAAACAACAAACAAATATGATGCTCAACAACGAGGAGGAGGAGGAGGAAAGCAAAGCCAACCGGTGGCATTATTTTCGTAACCAGGATCCAGCCAGGGAATCTTGACAATAAGACGCAAGAGCTAAACGCTCTCACATAGCAAACATATCACTGAATACCACGTAGGGATAATTTTCTCTCTCTCTCTCATGCACACACACACACAATTATTCTTTACAAAGCGGATAAACACTCTATATACATATATGTGTGCTATATACATATGTGTGCCTGAGTGTGTACCTTGGGCAGAGAGAGAAGAGAGAGAGAGAGAGAGAGAGAGAGAGAGAGAGAGAGAGAGAGAGAGAGAGAGAGAGAGGTAAAACAAGCGCTTAATATATATCACCAATACAAAAACAAAAAAGGAAAAAAATAAAGTAGGTCAGGTATTACCAACTGTAACATTAGGCTAATAAATAAGGTAAAAAAAAGGAGAATAGTCAATACTGTACGTGATAACTACAAACAGACAATTGCAAATTGATATAATATTCAAGAACGGAGACCTTTCCTAGATAGTGACCAACCCCCCTCCCCCACAGCCTTTTAATTAACAGGGTATGTATCCACCTTTGCGGGATTGTTTAAACACAAGGTCTATTGGGAATGAAAACGTATAAAACATCAAACACAAAAGACTGTTCCTTAGTACCCATCCAAAAAATAAGTACTTCCCAAGAAATATTAGTCGCAGATAACGAACCCCGATAACCCCTGGGGGTCACTCTCTAGGGAGAGCCCCATTCTGGAATATAGTATCAAATTCAATTGTCAGTTAGTATTTGCCACGTACAACGATTGCTTTATTCTCCTAATATAATGTAGGTAACGCCTTACCTAATATATAGTATATGTCTAATATATATATATTATATATATATAATATATATATATATATATATATATCTAAGATATCTATATATATATATATATAGATAGATAGATAGATAGATAGATAAGATCGATAGATAGATAGATAGATAGATAGATAGATAGATAGATAGATAGATAGATAGATAGATAGATCTTTTTGTATGACTAATTGGAAAATTTGAAACTCACGAACCGATATAATCACCCTTTAAAACACATGACTAAACTGAACTAAAATTCGCAATAAAGTCACACCAGTAACATAAGGAGTCACGAAATTCTCTCTCTCTCTCTCTCTCTCTCTCTCTCTCTCCACCTGCGCTTCGCCAAATCACGCTGTTAACCAATCACATAAAACATATAACTTAACTGAACTAAAATTCGCAAAGATGTCAAACCAGTAGCACAAGAAGTCTCTCTCTCTCGCTCTCTCTCTCTCTATCTCTCTCTCTCCACCTGCGCTCCGCCAGATCACTCTTTAAACGAATCAATGGCAGGCGACCTTCGCCTTGCCCTTCTGCATAAACTACAGATTCCACAGCCGCCGCCAGCAGGCAGCGGCAGAGGCCTTCGGCCAACTGCCCCAGACCCTCCTGAAAGAGGTCAACGACGCCAATATATTTAATGAAGGTCGAGACGGAGTGCGGAAGTAGTGTTGGCTCGCTCTCTCTCTCTCTCTCTCTCAGGAACCACTGCATAGCTTTACTCAGGATTCCCTACATGGCTACCATTAGTAAGCTGCTGCTGCTGCTGAGAGAGAGAGAGAGAGAGAGGAGAGAGAGAGAAGAGAGGAGAGAGAGAGAGAGAGAGGGTTACCTGCAGAATGATTCCATCTCCCAGAGGTTGGGTATTACCTCCTAGAGGGTCTTTCCCCCACTCCACAAATGTGGATCTGGAGTTTTAAGACTAACAAGCATTAAAATCAGTGATGTTAGATATGGCTTCAGAAATGGATTTAAGATTCCTTGAAATAGAGTCACTGCAATAAGAGAGAGAGAGAGAGAGAGAGAGAGAGAGAGAGAGTCAGGTCATTTGCTTACTGGACGAAGTTCCTTGCACTGGAATTGAGGACGACCACGTGACACAAATCAACACAAACAGATGCACGTGACAAAGTTCAGAACCGAATGAGCAAATCAAGAAGAGGGAAGTAGACATGTGACCATAAAAACAAACTCGAACTCAAGGCGGTGGTGCAATGCGGTGCTCGTTTTATCCCTGGAAACTTGAACACCCCCCCCCTTACCTCCTCCCCCGAGGCCGGGCTAACCCCCCAAAACCTACTAGAAGAATAAGAGAGGGGTGTTAAATGGATGAGTTTACCAGGGACAGAGACTCGCCACCTAGATTTTACAGTCTTATGTAAACATGGAAAGGGAAAAAGGGACGTTTGAATTTCAAGCCCAAAGATCTGCGAGGAAGCTGCTGTGAGACAACGTGCTTTTTGAAATAGAGAAATCGACCGAAAGGAGAAACCTAATGCCATGAAAAGGCCCAGGTTTAAGCTTAAAAGGATCAAAACAGTGAAGAGAAAGTTTAGCTTAACCCCTAAAAGGGAAAACTGAATCAGGTCTCGTCCACAAGTTGGCAAAGAAAGACACTTGCCAGAAACGGATATAACCAAGAATGACTATTCATGATATAAACAAACAAGAAAAATCCAACGCAGATTTTAAATAGTAAACACGCCACTAAACGTAAACTTTACTTTTGCTACACGAAGTAACGTTCAAAGAAATAGTTAATTAGCATGAAATAAAATGCCTGACTTTAATATAACATGAAACTTGTCCTAATCATTATTAACGATAAACCTTCATTAAAACAAATGTTAATGAAGACTACATTTAAAATCCTTCGACCCTTAAGGGGTTTCCACTCAGAAGCTTCACCTTCGCTTCAATTCGAAGCTCCTTTTCACACGGCTGCTGCCACATCCTGCCATCATCCTTCCTTCCACCCTGCTCCTCTATCCTGGGATCAGCCAGATTGGGTTATTTCAACGTCCTGGTTCGTTTTACGAGAGGTACTTTAGCCAGAGAATCACGGATGGTCTACTGGTCTCTCTCTCTCTCTCTCTCTCTCTCTCTCTCTCTCTCTCTCTCTCTCAAAGCGTCGATATAACATAAGAAGTAATATTAATAATAAAGTATTCACCTTCATACTAGAAGATATTATTTACAATATTAGTTATAAGATTAATAAATATTGCTTCCAAAAAAGGCCCCATGTTTGTTTTCGCTTCCATTCAATCAGCTGACATATTTTGCATTCGTATCAAAATTAAACAAATCTAAACTAAAAAATTCAATATATATATATATATGTGTGCGTATATATATATATATATATATATATATATATATATATATATCCAATGCAGCACGAAAGAACAGGTGCTGAGAAAATCCTTAAATCCACGTTAGAAAGTCTGAAACTGGGTAACCTTGGAAAAAGTACTTCCGTAGTTTATTCTCATGTTAAGTTCACACTGAGTGAACTTGAAAATGGAAAGAATATTTGTTCCAAGTATCCAGGTTCTCTTACCTTTCTGCCATGGATTTAGATTATATATATATATATATAATATATATATATATATATATATATATATAATATATATATATATATATATACATACACACACACACATATTAGAGGTATGTACAGTACCTACAACCCAGGGCGCAAGAGAAGTTTCCGCTGTACCCTCATCACTGCTTTCCAACCGATCTCAAATGAAATCACAAAGAAGCGCCTTAGCCAGGCCAGGTGCTATCAAGTTTCAAAAGGTTCATCTTTGGGATTACACAGGCAAATCCCCATAACCTGCAGGAGATGAACACTTTACCGAAAAAAATTTCAGTAGAATGTTTTTATCAAGTTTCCATTCGTAGACACACGTTGCATTCGATAAAGAAGTGTTTCCTACTATAACTATTATAGTACAGGTAGATTACGGTCAAGTCCATTTTCATCCTCTACGCACAATCTATGCATTTTTACTCTCTCATTCTCTCTTCCCCCTCTCTCTCTCATCCTCTCTCTCTCTCTCTCTCTCAATCTCTCTCTCACATACATATATATATATATATTATATATATATATATATATATAGATATAGATATATATATACATACATACATATACATACATACATACAGACATACATACATATATATATATATATATATATATATATATATATATAACTGATAATACTGGAACTTTGATTAAGCTGATAACTGTAGTTTACCAAAACACACAACAGAAGTATACAATCTTTTCAACTGAATCCAGCACACGTACTACAGAAACAGCGTCAACGCACAAACGAAGAGGAGCCACCCGAGACACAATCATCGCCAAGAGGAATCCGCGGAGCAAGACCGAGGCATCAAAAGCTGATGATAAATAAAAGAAGAGGAGGGACACAATGTGCCACCCACAGTGCCCTCCTACAGGCCGGATCTGTGCTGCCCTAAGCCTAACGGGAGAATGTCATTCATGTGAGCGAAGAAGAGGCAGAAACTTCTCTTGAGCTTACAAGTATAATGTGGATGGCGACTCCTAATAATAATAATAATAATAATAATAATATAATAAATAAAATAATAATAATAATAATCATAATAATAAAAATAATAATATAATAATGTATAATAATAATAATAATAATAAATGCGACGTTCCCGACGCAGTTTTAAATATTAAAAAAAATAGAATGCGACGTTCCTGACTCCTCAAAAAAACATAAAAACAAAATAAAAAAAAACACAATGTTCCTTACACCATTAAAAAAATAATATGCAACGCCTAATTTTAAAAAAAAATCTAAAAGCGTGACGTTCCTTACACCATTGAAAATATTTTAATTTAAAAAGCGCGACGTTCCCGACGCCGTTAAAAAAAAAAAAAGAACGCGACCTTTCCGACGCCTAATTTAAAACCAATGAAAAAATACCAAAATAAATAAATAAATAAATGCGCGACGTCCCCGACGCCGTTTCATTTCTTAAAATAAAATAAAAATATGAAACTGCGTGACATCCCCCGACGCCTAGTTTAAAAAAAAATAATCAATCAATCAATAAAAATAAAAAAAGCACGACGTTTCCGACGCCTAGTTATTAAAAAAAAAAAAAAATGCTACGTTCCCTTGCTTTGTAAAAAGGTGAATTTATAGTCAAGCAAAGAGACGGTTATGAAGACTTGGGAATACCTGAGACATATTTAGGATGAGCAAACCGACCACAGAACCTTTTCCACAGACGCCCCAATACCCTCAGGAATATATCCGAAAAGAAACATTTCTTGGTCACAGCCAAAAATTGCACGAAGCCGAACCGTCGTAGCCTAAACAAATTCAAAATATGTCCAAGACTTTTTTTGAAAAAAAAAAAAAAAAAAATAAAAAAAAAAAAAAAAAAAAAATCAAATAACGTCACAAAATTGTGGTTATTGGTGGAGAGACAAAAATCACCTTCATGACTCGTGAAACCTAATAATAACTGCAAGTCAACATCTAAGACGGATCTAACGTAACTATTTATAAAACAAAAATAAGTTATTCATAAAATGCTCTTTCTGAATATTAGTATATCAGTGAATGACGCACATCGAGAGAGAGAGAGAGAGAGAGAGAGAGAGAGAGAGAGAGAGCACATCAATAGATGTAGTATATCAGTAAACGTAATTCCTTTTGACCAGATACCAATTTTCCCATCAGCGACTCCATCTTTTCAAATATTCTCAAGACCAAACCTCAAGTACCACAGCCTTGAACTATGTTACAGATGCCAGCAGTTTCTTTCTTGACAATTCCCTCGGTACTGTACGATACTCGTATATTTGCAGAAGACTTGTTGGCCGAGTGGATAATGTCATTGCAGTCCTGACTTCTCCTGTCTGACCGCAGGTTCGAATCCACGAGAGGACGAGATTATTATCAACTAAAAAATTCCCCTTCGGTTAAGATATATGAAAATATATTAGTTCCGAGGTAGAGTGAATTGGATATTAAAAGACATTTGTAGCTTAATGTATGACAAAAGTAGTTGCAAAAATTCCTACTAAGAAGGTATAGGTACGATAAAAAAAAAAAACGCTATTCATGTGATGAAATTGCCAGTCATCGACTGGGTACAAACTGCAAAATCCTCCTCAGAAGACAGGCTTTCCAAGACCAAGAGACTTCCTCATTTGGGCCTTCATTCTAAACTGCAAAACGAGATTTTATCGAGATTTTATAAGTCAACCTACCATACGAATTTCACATCTAAGTTACCTGAAGGTGAGAGAATATAAATATAATATGACATTTAGACCAAAGGCTAAACATTGGGACCTACGAAGTCATTCAGCGCTGAAAGGGAAACTGTGTAAAAAGGTTTGAAACAATTGTTAGGAGGGGGTGGAAAGTAAGCTGGAAGTGCGAGAATATGAACGGAGGTACACTAACAGGAATGAAAGGGGTTGTAGCCAACGGCCGAAGGGACGCAGCAAAGAACCTTAGGTGATGCCTACAGTGCACCAAGTGAGGTACACTGACGGCACTACTCACCTACGGGCCTGAAGTGAGAACGCGATTTAATAAGGATGACATTTTAACATAAAATATTCGGTTTTGACACTTTCATGAAAGCCGAAGTCCTGAGAATAGAAACTTATGAATGTACATATAAAAATGTGGACATGATGCAGATATTTTCAAAGCATATTCACATAGCCATAAAAAAAATCATTAAAATCCAACGAAACCAATTCCTTCCAAGGTAATATTACAGAAGTAATAAAGATACTGAGAAACCTAGAAGCCTAATCTGGTGACATTACTAAAACACTTGGTGTAGAGTTTGTTAAATGATGGCAAAACCAGTTTCGAAAATGGCCATTTAATAACGGATACGTTAAAAGTCCTTGGCCAAATCGGCGTGTTTACAACCGCAAACTGCTCCAGCGGTCTTTCAAATGGTTTACCAAGCAACTTACAAAGTGCTTTATTTGATACGGTAACCATATAAACAAGATACAATTGCCTCGAGAGAAGGTCATGTCCAAGAAAAACTAGAGCTATATATCTTACACGACACATGTTAAGAGCAGATTAACGTTGTCATGAGTCAAGATGCAACATATATAATGTAAAAGTGGCTTTTCATCACAAGGCACTAATGCCAAATACGAATTCCTCAATAAACTACGATGATGTGAAAATACATTGACATAAGAAGTATTGATCAAAAAAGCAATTACGAAAACTAACACATGCATGAAAAATGACATGATCACTGATAAATAAAAGGGCACGCTTGACTGACCAAACGAAGGAACCTAAAAATTCACAGACATGCAAATACTATGCTATCTCACGGTCTTGTCCAGCGGTTTAAGGACTCACGCTCGTACCATGGGAAAGACAGCGGATTTATCATACAATGTTAAAAAGAGGAGTCACAACGGAAGTGGGAAAAGGTCTCACAAAACAATTAACACCATTTTATATTTATTTAATTATTTATTATTTCAGTAGATGAAACCTATTCACATGGAACAAGCACACCAAAGGGGCCATTGACTTGAAATTCAACCTCCCATTGCAGACACCCCACTGCAGCAGTCACTGATCGTGATACGGATCCAGTGATTTTCCATCGCCCTGGGGGAGACGCGAACCCGCCACATCTGAGTAGCATGCCACGACACTACCACAATACCAGCGTACCAGCTAACAAGTAAACAAGCTCAGAGCACGAAAACTGAACCCTTTAGGAAATCCACTTATTCCCGAAATCAAAACATTCCGTTTGGCCCAGTGACGTCAAGGTTTCCTGCTGGTACTTCAATAGAATTTTCAAACGGAAATTCGGAGCAATGATATCAGCAGTTTCTATTTACGTCACGTTGTTCGCTAGAGAAAGTGAAATATGTGAACGGATGTATTTTAGGATTAGGGTATAAATGTTCTCTCTCTCTCTCTCTCTCTCTCTCTCTCTCTCTCTCTATATATATATATATATATATATATATATATACTATATATTATTATATATAATAGGAGACCATATAATATAATATATATAATATATAATATATAAAATATATTTCAGAGCTGCTGTCTCTCTCATATATACCTGAAGAGAGAGGCAGCAGTCTCTGAAATATAGTACTCTCTACATCTTGGTGTTTTTATGGCTCCTTTTATTAGATGAATTCTTTGTTGTTACAGACAATTTTTACCAGTATATATATATATATATAATATATATATATATGTGTGTGTGTGTGTGTGTGTGTGTGTGTGTGTGTGTGTGTGTGTGTGCGCGCGCGCGCGCACACACACAACACGGCCCAAAGCTGCAAAAAGACTTTTGAATTATACAAGAGGGACAAATAAAGACCAACTTTATACATACATACACACACATATATATATAATATAATAATATATATACAATATATAATATATACAATATATATATATATATATGTGTGTGTGTGTGCAACGTGTATGTATTGTATGATATGTTGTATGTGGTATATGTGTATATATATATATATATATATATTATATAATATATAATATATAATAATATGAGAGAGCGAGAGAGAGAAAGAAGCCAAACACACAAAAAAAAAAAATATATATATAGATATACATATATATATATATTACATATATTATATATATATATATATATATATATATATATATATATATAGCGCCGCGAATTGAAATACAAGAATGTACCATGCACTTTCGTATTATTCTATTATCATTTCAGCACATTTTCTACATGCATGCATACATACGTACAAAGGTACAAGATAACTAATAACAAGAACGTCCTGTGATTCTAAAATAATAATAGAATCATCCACTTCCTAGAGAGCGTAATTAACTATACTAATATTCTAATTAACTCCAATAACAAGCTGGTTTCACACCTTACAAGAACAATGATAAATAGCCTGCCCTGTTAAGTGGCAACAGTTCCACTTCTTAAACATACAATGTTTTATGTACCTTCTTCATTCTAATGTTTTTCTCTTATTTTCTTGTTTCAGATCCCAATGCTGACGGCTCTCTTTATTCTTCAATTATTCATTAGATACAACAGTGTGGCGTCACAAATACAGTCATCGACGAGCTTATATAGTACTCGTTAACCATAAAAGATGAATGGAAAACTTATACGGCTGGATGAAAACTAAACTCGATTCATGAATTATTATGTCAGGAATAAAAACACAACCGACATTGGCTTGGACACTATACTATGTTTTTTTCCATCTGTCCATCCGCCTGTGGTGTTTTTGTATGGTAACACTGCGTCCCGGGCTTTAGATAGTTACGCTATGTGTAGGTTTTAGGTAAATAAAAGGATATCTGGGTGTACATTTGCAACTGAAAAGTGTTTTAATAATTTACTGTATGCGAATTACACCGTTAATATTCGAAATAGGATATTATTATGATCGTTCAATGTAAGCTGAATGTCACTATCTTAAGCCCGGGACGCAGTGTTACCATACAAAAACACCACAGGCGGATGGACAGAAGAAAAAAAACAGAGTATAGTTGACGAAATCGCTGAAATGATCATCAATAATAGTACAACTTTAACATAATTCTGTTATATATTAAGCATTAATTAGTCAAGGAAAATGAGGAGACAAGTATCCAGGACTGCGATAAAAGCTAGACGGTCAAAATAAAGCAAAAGGTTAATCTGAAAAAGTAATAAGAGCTGCATGAAACTCACAGCCACGGCACCGTGGTGGCCTGTGTTGTTGGCACCTATAGCAGTGCCAGCCGCAAGACCATGGCTCATTTCAACCTTGAATAAAATAAAAACTACTGAGGCTAGTATGTATGGTGTTTTTTACGTTGCATGGAACCACGTCGAGAGTGAACTTCTATCACCAGAAATACACATCTCTCACTCCTCAATGGAATGGCCGAGAATCGAACCCGCGACCACCGAGGTGAGAAGCAAACACCAAACCAACCACGCCACTGAGGCGCTTTACTGAGGCTAGAGGGCTGCAATTTGGTTTGTTTGATGATTGGAGGGTGGACGATCAACAGACCAATTTGCAGCCCTCTAGCCTCAGTAGTTTTTAAGATCTGAGGACGGCCAGAAAAGTGCGGACTAAGTCGTATTAAAGAACGGCAAAATCCACCGCGGCGTCTTCACTCCCCAGGACAACCACTTGAATGCCAAAGGAAACAGAGGCATCATTTCCGGCAGCCATTGCGGAGAACAATCG
Source organism: Macrobrachium nipponense (assembly GCF_015104395.2). NCBI lineage: Eukaryota > Metazoa > Arthropoda > Malacostraca > Decapoda > Palaemonidae > Macrobrachium > Macrobrachium nipponense. Next base: position 25,831,346 of record NC_087208.1, read on the forward strand.
TCCCTCCGCCTAACCTTGAATGAGGGACAAAGGTCACAAAAAACAAAGAGAAACACGAAGTGATTAACTTACTAAAGGAGGTGTGAAGCCACCATCACAATGAGCAAGACGGATACAGCGTCACAGTTGCAGGTGGTGCAATTTCTTTGAATCCTCCCATGAAGACACACTTGCCATGATTATACACATTCCGAAATATAAGCTGATAAACCTAAACTTCTCTATATTGGTTATATATTAAGGAATTAGTCCCAAACCGTTTTAGTAATCTTGTCCTCACCACGTCTATCAGGGTGAGGTTGCTACACCCATACCTTTCTCACCAATGGCCCTAAAATATGCATGTTACGCATGCCATAGTCAGAGATTAGGGACAGTATGTAGCGTCCCTTGGATGGGACTTGAGGTCTCGACTGTCTTTCAAGTTACCTTCATAATTTGTGGTGTGTGTACATTAGTGTTTAGTATAATTTGTGGTGTGTGTACATTAGTGTTTAGATAATTGTGGTGTGTGTACATTAGTGTTTTAGTATAATTTGGTGTGTGTACCATTAGTGTTTTAGGTATAATTTTGTGGTGTGTGTACATTAGTGTTTAGTATAATTTGTGGTGTGTGTACATTAGTGTTTAGTATAATTTGTGGTGTGTGTACATTAGTGTTTAGTATAATTTGTGATGTGTGTACATTAGAGTTTAGTATAATTTGTGGTGTGTGTACATTAGTGTTTAGTATCATTTTGTGTGTGTGTACATTAGTGTTTAGGTATAATTTTTGTGGTGTGTGTACATTAGTGTTTAGTATAATTTGTGGTGTGTGTACATTAGTGTTTAGTATAATTTGTGATGTGTGTACATTAGTATTTAGTATAATTTGTGATGTGTGTACATTAGTATTTAGTATAATTTGTGATGTGTGTACATTAGTGTTTAGTATAATTTGTGGTGTGTGTACATTAGTGTTTAGTATAACTTCTCATACCAT
>NC_087208.1:25834827-25894827 GCF_015104395.2 Macrobrachium nipponense
CAACTTGAATATGAGAAAGTGAAAAGCTAAAGATAATGGGAAATATGGGGGGGTGGAAAGAGAACGTCAAAGAATTATTTATAGTACATTTACTGAGAATCTAAAACACCTACAAACCTAAAAAAAATTATGATGCTTCAAGACATAACAAGTTTGAAAACATGCTCTTCATCCTCAAACTAAAAAGAACGCTCATTTATTTGCACTTTTAAATACCTTCTGAAAAACAAGTTCTCTTTTACCAGTGAAAAACAAAAATTTAAAGAAAAAAAAGTGAACATCTCATTACCAATCGCAATAAAAGAAAAACAAAACCTCATGGCTAAAAAGATTGACAAACTATTACATTGCCATCTCCCCAGGTGCGGAACAGTCAGTCAGTACCTGGTTGCGTTTGGGGCACAAGCCGTGCCAACGCCAAGTCCCGCGCTCTGCCAAAGGCAACAGCCTTACACAATGAAAACATTCTTGACGGGAAACCATAACTGAAGACCTTTTTCTTTTCAATATCTTCCACTGCTCACATAAAGATGACATTTATAACAGTGGCGAGTACTTATTATTATTATTATTATTATTATTATTATTATTCTCTTGAATAAAATGGCAAATTCAGCTAATTATTTTACATATATTTTCTAATATATAAGATTAATTCGCTGAATTCTTCCATTTTATTCTTTTTCACAAATATTAATAATACTAATATTATTATTATCATTATTACCAGAACAAATGTGGTAGAAGGTGGGGGAAAACTATAGAAGGGAGGGAAAACAAAAGGAAGTATATCCCACAAACTTAAGAGGGAGCTAAAGGATAAATGAGAACGACCTTTGTGCTCATACTTGGGCAGGATATGAGCAAACCATGGGACATGCCGCTCCAAACTTATGGGAAGATATAAGGCGGGGTGGGGGGGAGGGGGGGGGCTGGGGTGGCTAATCCCTGCAAGTGTGAACGGATATAAGATAAAAAAGTGAGATTAAGGTCTCTTAGAAAGGATGTGAGAGAAGGCATGAGGGGATTACCCCCTCCACCTCATGGAGGGAAGGAGGGGTTATATATAACTCACTATACACTTAGGGGACAACTATATAGAAAAAGGAGAGCCTACCGTACGTATCTCAAGGAGGTTGACGGGGGTTGGGAAACACGGAAGCAGATAAATTCCAAATCCAGGCAGAATACAATAAAATATGGATTTTAGGTCGCATGCCAAGCGCTGGAACCTAAGAGGTCATTCAGCACTAAATGAAATGGGACACTAAGGAGGTCTGAAAGGTCTAACAGGAGAAACACCTTGCAGTTGCACTATTAATCAATTGTTCAAGAAGGTAGAGAGTCAGATGGAAGAAAGAGAATATGATCGGAGGTACAGTAAAGGGAATGAAAAAAGTTGCAGCTAGGGGCCGATGGAACGCTGCAAAGAACCGCAAGTAATGCCTACAGCACACCGCGTGAGGTGCACTGTCGGCACCCACCTCCTTTGAGGAAATCTTGGCAGGAGTTAACGAACGATTCAAAATGCCACATGTGACCTCAAGGACATGTTTATAGAGTCCCAGTTCCTTGCATGTCAACTTTTTTTAAGTTGAGAGAGAAAGAAATGTTTACACTAGATTAATACGAGTGCTTACAATTACAATTATACCGGACCTGTGTTCAATCGCCCCACAAATTGACTTCAGAGCACATTTATTTGTTTGTGTGAATAAGCCGTTTTTAGTTCTCTGAACATGAAAACTACTGTGACGGCTTTGTCTGTCTGTCCGTCCGCACTTTTCTGTCCGCCCTCAGATCTTAAAAACTACTGAGGGTAGAGGGCTGCAAACAGGTATGTTGATCACCCATCCTCTAATCATCAAACATATCAAATTGCAGCCCTCTAGCCTCAGTCGTTGTTACTTTATTTAACGTTAAAGTTAGCCATAACCATGCTTATGGCAACGATGTAGTACAGGCCACCACACAGGCCGTGGTCAAGTTTCGTGGGCCGCGACTCATACAGCATTATACCAAGACCACCGAAAGATAGATCTATTTTCAGTGGCCTTGATCATACGCTGTAGAGGCTGCAAAAATTACTCGATCGCGCCGAAGAAGCTTCTACGCATATTCTTTTTTTTTTTTTTATCCAACCGACATAAATTACAACCAAATATTTCTTGAAAAATGAGAGCACCAAACTTTGCATGTTTACACTACCTACGTCAAACTCCGAAAACGACTACTCTGACCCCAAGTTTAGGAGCCTGTGTACACTACAGAATAAACAAGTGTTTGTTTCTATAACCCGTGTCAGCGTGAAGAAGTGGCTACGTTTATCGCAATAATTGAAGACAGATTCAATTACAACGATCGTTTTCACGGACTGCTCAAGGTAAATCATTATTTAAATCATAAATTTACACAAACTCTTAGTACTGATCTCACATAGATATTTGATGTTTATGAAGTATACACACAACTACTATTCACCCCCAAATGTAAGACGCTTTTTTAACCCCTAGTTAGACGAATTTTTACCCCAATGTAAGACGACTTTTTACCCACTTGTAAAACTTTTTACCCCATGTAAGACGACTTTTTACCCACTAGTACAACTTTTTACCCCCATGTAGGACGACTTTTTTACCACATGTTACTGACAGCATGTAAGACGACTTTTTACTCCCATAGACTACTTTTTACCACTTGTAAACTACTTTCAGCCCCCATGTAAAGCGATTTTTTTTTACACCCAAGTAAGACAACTCGTTATCTCCATGTAAGACGACTAATGAAAAACTTTAAATATCAGAGATTCGTCATAAAAAAAAAATACCTAGTGACCCAGACAGTGAAGAAGCATCGTCAGCAACAAAAAATAGTTTAGATACGAATATTCTCTCTAAAACATATACATGACAACAGTGACATAGACAACAGATTCAAGGAGCCGAAGGAAATCATCGGTTGGAAGGAAGGAAGGAAGGAGGGATAAGGAGGGAAGGACGAGGCTGCTGCTGGGAGTGGTGCCAAGGTAGGCAGAAATTATGGTGGCATTCAAATCCAATGCTAAGGTAATTTACGACAGCACACATTTGCTTCAAAATTGCTCTCACTCACTCTCTCTCTCTCTCTCTCTCTCTCTCTCGTTCTCTCTTCTCTCTCTCTCTCTCTACACATACAAACACAAACACAAACACACACACACACACACACACACACACACATATATATATATATATATATATATATATATTTATATATATATATATATATATATATATATAATATATATACAGACGAGAGAGAGAGAGAGAGAGAGAGAGAGAGAGAGACTTTCCAGTGGGAGAGTTATAATGTTTGGCCCTTCAATATTCGTTCTCAGTTATACATAAAATAAAACTGAGAGAGAGAGAGAGAGAGAGAGAGAGAGAGAGAGAGAGAGAGAGAGAGAGAGAGAGAGACTATATGATAAAAAAAAAACAGCATCATAAGCAATAATAATCTAAATGTGCGAACTGTAGACATGTCTGCAGATACTTCAAGCATGAAGAGCATTATTTAAGAAATTTAGCCATTTGGTTATAAAAACAAAATTTCTGTACCTTCAACCGGACGATTTTGAAATGGTGAAAATATGACACCAACCCTCCCCCTATGGAAAGACCCATTCAACCTGGTATCAGATGAAAGTATGTGAAGCAATTCAGTCATAAACTGGGGATATTATGCTATGCTATGGACACCTCGTTCCCCCCCCCCCCCCCCCAACCTCTCTCTCTCTCTCTCTCTCACTAACATTTCAGATTATGTAATTTCAATTATGTATTAATAAAACTAGAAAAAGATAGTATACTTAAAAAATAAAGCTCTTTAACGTTTGAAATTTTAATATGAGAGAGAGAGAGAGAGAGAGAGAGAGAGAGAGAGAGAGAGAGAGAGAGCCTCTCTCAGGTGGCGATAACAATACCACCAGTGACGCCTTCTTTTCCGGTCTGTCTGGCGAAAGAACGCGCGCATAAAAACATACGCACTTACAAACGGCATATATACGCAATATACTTCATCCTGTAACACAATTCTTTAGTGTTCCCTAAATCTATCCACTATTCACCAACACTTCTACTACATATACTATTACTATTTTATTACTATTACTATTCGTACATGTTGTTTCTCATCAAATGCATCATATTTCTCGTACCACTGCAAGAATCCTCACACTGTTTATAGAATCGGATCTTTCCAAGATAGTGAACCTCAAGGGTTCTGAACCGCTATGTATCCACCTTTGCGGCGTGTTTAAGTACGAGCCCGATGGGAATAACCGTAAAAACATAAACAAAAGATCGTCAATATCATAAAGATAATGATCCCAAAAAATATTATTCTTAGATGACATCCACCGAAAGCCCTTGGGGTCACTACTTCTAGAATCCAGGCCTTATCCTCGTGAAGAATCCATTATAACAATGATCTTTGCCTTTCAAGAATTACTTTTAGTTTTGTTTGTTTGTATGGTGTTTTTACGTTGCATGGAACCAGTGGTTATTCAGCAACGGGACCAACGGCTTTACGTGACTTCCGAACCACGTCGAGAGTGAACTTCTATCATCAGAAATACACATCTCTCACTCCTCAATGGAATGCCCGAGAATCGAACTCGCAGCCACAGAAATGGCAGGCAAATGACTTTTAGTTCCTCGTTCGAGGCATCGGTTACGTGCTCCACTAACGATCCCAAGGACCGGGTTCAATTTCCCACCCTGCCAACGCGGAATCAGAAGAATTGTTTTCTGACGATAAAAATTCGTTTCTCGATGCGGTTCGGATCCCACAATAAGCTGTAGGTTCCGTTGGTAAGTAACTAACTGGTTCCTAGCCACGTGAAAATATTTCATCCTTCGGGCCAGCCCTTGAAGAGCTGTTCATCAGCTCAGATATACTCAACTTTGAAGGAATTCCTCTCTCTTTATCCTTACAATCTATTCCAAGAGCTCAAACTTAATCCCTTCCACTCACGAAAACCATTTTACATCCCGTGTTCTCTAAGAGAATTCCTCACCCTGGTCCTCATAGCGCAATGGTAGCCGGTAAGACTCATAAACAGAGTAACACGCGTTCGATCCCAGAATCGGACGAGGAAGGAACGGTGTTGGAAAATTGCCTTGAAGAGAATTCCTCACTGTTCGAAAATGACCTTTATGGTCCATAAGGTTTCCTTAAGACTCTGTCGAGAGAGAGAGAGAGAAATTAAATCCCCACTTCTATCTCATTCTCACTCACAAGCTAAGAGGAGCCATACCCATCTACCAGCATACGCTAATTCTTCCAACGCCCAGATGGGAGGTGTTCCCACAGGCGACGCCAAAGCACAATTAAATATCAATCGTCTAATCATACCCACATGAAATGCGATCTTGCACAATGATCGGTTTCTATGTGCAGACAAAAATTAGCGTCAAAGTGCCCCCTCGTCCCTATTATTATTATTATTATTACGAGATGGCTGTGCACACACAAACATCAATATTTTTACCTTTAGCCTAAATGGCACTAGAATGTGTTCAAAAGTTAACAAATAAGTCATGTGAACTTGATCATTTTATAAGTCAGGAGATTTTGTCAAAATCTTAATCGTCAAATGATTACAATTTCAATATGGAGTTCTTCCCATTTCTCTATGATTATCTGTTAAAAGGTCAAACAAAATCATGATAACCTCATCGTCGTGTTTTTTCTAAATTCAATACAGTGAAGGAAATGTTTTTTTCTTGACAAGGCCTAACTACCAAATCGTCCTGCAGACCACCAAGAAACTACTCCATGGAGATGGACTCGTGCATAATGTTGACGACGAACATCCTGCATGCATAGTGAAAAATATATATAAACACAAAGTCAGCATCCATATTCAATGACACACGGGATCCATGTATCTCTGAAGGCTCCTAAACGGAAGCTGGAGCACCTCTTATTTATGAAGTCATTTCTCTGTGATCAGCTTTTTGGAGGAAGGAATAAGGACTAAGGCCAAAAGGAACTTCAAAATCTTAGTTCAATGACCAAAATACCAAACAGCTAATTCAGTATATTATTAAGCAACTATTGTCTGTTCTGATGGTCTTGGATTTACAGTTCATCGTTAGAATGGATATACGAATGTATCTACTGATCTATTTTAGAGAAATACGAAAATGCAAATGAACTTCATTTTCTCAAAGGTAAATAATAAATAATTGGAATCAATATGTGGTCCCTATGCTCTGTTAAAAGACTTGGATTAGATGAGAAGATACGAGAACATATATATACTACAATGGAACACTCCAAAAAATTAAATGTTTATTAATAGTAGTATAAGAACACCAAAACAATGAAAATCGATGACAAAGCACAGAGCTAACAGCCTAATACGACCTCCATTCCGAAAGTCAGAAACAGCTGTTCGAAGTAGGGAGGTCAAAGCTGCTGCTGTTGTTTTTTATTAGGCTGACCTTGTGTCAGCACGGGCTCTTGCTCCCGTAAAGGTAAAGCTTTTCGTAACACTCGATCCCATGTGGCGTGATGGTTCTGTTTGGTGAATAAACAAACAAACAAACAACTACATAAATATATAAATATAAATAAATCCGTTATTTCGGTGCTAACTCAGGCAGGTTGTTTGTTTGTCGGTCTGTATGTTGTTTGTACGTTGCATGGAACCAGTGGTTTTTCAGCAACGAGACCAACGGCTTTACGTGACTTCCGAACCACGTCGAGAGTGAACTTCTATCACCAGAAATACACCTCAATGGAATGGCCGAGAATCGAACTCGCGGCCACCGAGGTGGCAGGTCAAGACCATACCGATCACGCCACTGAGGCGCTTAACTCAGGCAGCGAATTAGTATATACAACCAAATTCAACTGTCCACCGCGCCGAGAGTAGACCAAAGCGAAGTCAGAGAAGGGCATGAGGCTCGCACCCTCATCCCGACAAGGTTCCCAGGGAGACGTAAAAGCTTCAGACCTTTAAAGGACTATTATTTTCCACTGGCGGGGTAGCGCCATATTATCCTTGTGGTTATCAACATGTGCTTATGGGACCGAGGTTGGTAGCGTAATGCCCTAGGAGCTTGTATGCCAATGGTCTAGTTAAACTTGGTCACCCATCCAATTAATAAGCAAAGCTACCGCTGATTTTATTATATATACACACCACACACACACATATATATATATATATATATATATATATATAATATATATATATATATATATATATATATATATATATATGCTTAAAAGTCACAGCAGATGCACGTGACTTCATTACATAAACGAATACCACAACGTCTAAGCAAAGACGAAACCGCTTGGATTTCTGCCTATCATTTTCTGGAAATTCACGTGTAATGAAACCTAACTGTCCAGTTTTCTATTCAAAAAGGCAACCTCCACGAGTGTCGCCATCCTTGCCAACCACTGACTGCCACCAAATAAAAATGAAACCCGTACTGCTCCCCCCCCCCCCCCCCCCCCCCCAACAACCCCCTCCCGAACCCGAAGCCTGGAGCGAAGAGCGAGGAACTCTCCTCATCACAAACTGCCTGGCGACGGAGTCAACAACCTCGCCACAAAACAATGACTAAACGCGACGAAAACGACGCATTTTCCAATCACTCCATAATGCTCCTCCAACTCCCAGAGTTAAGGACACGATAAACAAGTGGGAAAAATAGCTAAAGGTTCTTCGGCGCAATCGAGTTTTCTGTACGGCGTATAATCAAGGTCACCGAAAACAATCTATTGGCAGTCTCGATATAATGCTGTATGAGCCACTGCCCATGAAACTTTAACCACGAGCCGGCGGTGGCCTGTCCTGTATCATTTCCACACGCACGATCATGACTAACTTTAACCGTAAATAACACACAATCTACTGAGGCTAGAGGGCTGCAATTTGGTATATTCGATCAACATACCAATTTGAAACCCTCTAGCCTCGGTATTTTTAAGATCTGAGGGCGGACAGAAAAAGTCCGGACGGACAGACATGTTGATTGCCCTCTCAACAGCTTACTTTCACAGGAAACTAAAATGAAGAGGCAAAGAACACATGTTATTTTATACAAAAATATTGTTATAAAAAACAGAAAGAAGAACAGAGGAGAACAAACAACCAAAGGTCAGTAAAAGTTCTGTATTTTGCTTTACTGTTATTTCCTTGAACTGCCTTTGTTACCTTGTTTTTGAATCACCTGTGAATAATAATGGCGACTGTTCTGCCTCCTCACAACGCCTGCCCCAACCTCTAGGAAGTTTCGCCACCTTCCATACCACCACCCGCACCCATCCCCCCCCCAACCCCCTCCCTCCTTACCAACCCTCCGAACCGAATCAGCAGCGATGACTCATGCAAAACCATGCCCACGCACTTGCATGCACAGACACGCGAAGATATATATATGCGCATGGTGACAGACGCATCATTTAAGGGTCCTGATCGGAGGACGAATGGGGTGGAGACCCCCCCCCCCGCTGATGAGTCAATCTTTATCATTAAATAATATCTATACAAAATGTAAGCAAATGCAAATTCAGTCGTTCTTGTACTACGCCCTGTCCATCAGAAATACACAAGAAGCGAATCTAACACCTTGATGGGAATTAGATGCACTAGAAAGTGATCTACACCTTATAAAAAGGGGGTGGATTAGAAATACACGTGAAAGTTATCTACACCTTGTAAAAAAGGGAGGGGGATTATAATACACAAGAAAGTGAACTACACCTTTTAAAACAATAAGTATCAGAAATACACATGAAAGTAATCTACCTTGGAAAACAAGGAATCAGAAATACACAAAAAAGGGAACTACACCTTTCAAAAAGAAAGTAGGAATCAGAAATACATGAAATACACCCTGTAAAAATACAAGAATGGGGGCTGGCCATAAAGCACAATCGTAAGACATATACACACAGTTCGTAAATGTCAAGTTAATTATAGATACCCGACGAAGGAAACGAAATCCTTAAAATACACACACACACACACACACACACGCACGCACACACAAAATGAACGCCTGATAACATCTGGAGAAGAAGATAAAACTACAACAGTTGTCACCCAAAAACATCAGAACATGAACTGCCAAAATGACGAACTGTCAAAATCTCAGGAAGCAAAACAAAACCTCGGTTACTCTTTCAAATACAACCGCTTTCTTTCCTGATGCATCGCAGCTTTCGAATACGTGCCGGTAACAAAAAATAAAATAAAATAAAACAGAACCAGTATTCCAGAAAACAAGAATCATCTCAGCATTCACTTTGTAAGTAAAAACTACTGGTGCCTTAAGGCAATTCCTAAACCGTCAATGAACGCGAAACTATAAAAGGTACTGCTAATTTCAAGCCACTCGGATGAATTACTAAAGTTTCTTTTTTCCGGGGGGGGGGGGGGGGGAGGGGGGGGGGGGGGGGGATTTTTTCCTTCCCGGTAATATTTCGATTGAGGCAAATTGTAATCATTCCACACTAACTTTAAGGATGAGGTTCAAATCAAAGCAATGAGAGAGAGAGAGAAGACACAACATGGGAACGAATATCGTCTGAGAGCCGAACTTGAACGAAACCGAATGTCTCTCTTTTCTTTAGACCCTGGCTCTATCGAGCACTACTGCTCACGGTGCGCACGCAACTAGTCGCCTCAACGGGAGAGCACGTTTGCTACGATCCTCTTTGAAATCAAACATCGGCCAGCTGGGACCCCTGTGGCGCTCGCTTAGGCAAGGCCTATGGAAGCCTATTGTAACCACAGGCTAAGCGGCCATTCTCACGGAGAACCGCTTTATTCAGCGGAGAGACAAATTGGGACAGTTAAAGGGGACCACTGCAGCTTCTACCGGGACATGTTTGGAATCCTCTCCAGCCGCCAGTCCTAATAGGTCCACAGCGGAGCCTTTCTTCCTGTGCTGGGGGAACAGAATGCAGGCACGGGATTCGGAAGAGGCGGAGCTGCAGCCTAACACATTATTCCCCGCAGCAAGCAAAACGCGGAGGCGATAAGGTAACTTTGCTGGAGCTATACAGGGGATAGGATGGCTTGAGGGAATGAATTTTAAGGATGGATATATTAGGATGGTACACAACCATCATCACAGCTTCCACCTCCGAGTGACGTACTGGACTGACTTATGAAAAGAGGGCTATAAAGCCAGGTACTGGGGCACTTTCATCCATTCAGCCCTCAAGACAAGACAATAAAACTAGGGAGTTGGATTGGTTGAAGCCAAAATAAGAAAATGAAGGGCTAACAAATGGATGCAGCTAGGGGCCAAGGGATAGTTGTTAACAACCTTCCGTAATGCATACAGTGCCCCACGTAAAGTGCATTGTGGCACTACCGCCTACGCCAGTAACGCAATTGGCCCCTAGGAAATGCCGCCACTCATGTCTTTCTGCGTCTAATCTACCACAAATCACTCAACTTCCTTCAGGAGCCTTTCTCAGTCCTGGTTCAAGCAGGTCTGGATCTTATTACACTTCTGGTGCCCAAAAGGAGCCCAGCTGGCACAATCTCATAAATATAGGACCGTCCCTTACGACGCTCCTGATTGGCTGTTGATAAGCCAGTCACAGGGCTGGAAACTCCCAGTCTCTCTCGAGAGTTCACGTAGGCAGGACGCATGTTCCACCTCTCCTGAGGGATACGTCTTTCAAAAGTATCCCTCAGGAGAGGTGGTATATACATCCTGCCTATGTGAACTCTCGCGAGAGACTGAGAGATTCCATCCCTGTGATTGGCTTATCAACAGCCAATCAGGAGCGTCTACGGTGCACTTTTGCACGGCGCATATTAAACTCAAGAAATAGAGAGGCAGATATTTCCCAAACCATAGCATATCTAGAGTACAACTTTGTTCCTACTAAATACTCCAGTTATTATATACCTGTCTTACATTTCATAACCCTCTTAGCCGTTACCCATATTACTCACGATTTTGCCTGATAAAATTGATTGTACGTTATGGATGATGATGATAATTCGTAATGCAAACTGAAAGATCACCAATTAAATATATAAATAAATATATATATATATATATTATATATATATATATATATATATATATATAGATATATATATATATATATATATATATTATAATTTAACAAAGCTCATGAAATGAATAACCGACCAACCAGTTTCACAGGGAATCTTACTTAACGAAAGTAATTACGAAGCCATTTCTTATTCAAACAGAAATCTAAATAGCAATCATAAAAAGCAAACATGTCATGAAAAGTGGAAAAGTTTTATAAATGCACAAAAATGCGGAGGGGGGAATTAAAGAGAACGCGCGAGCACAAAAGGTCAGATGGGCCACTGCAACGCTGAAGTCTTTTCGGGGAACACTAATGCATAAAAAACAAAAATACCAAAGGGAGACCTGGAAGGCCACCAATACACACACAATTGGTGGATTGCACTCGAAAGGCCAAAGGTCAAATTACTCGGCATATTGCAATTCGCATATACTATATATATATATATATATATATATATATATATATATATATATATATATATATATATTTTACATACAAACATGGTGGGATAGCACTCGAAAGGCCAAAGGTCAAATTCCTCGGCATATTGCAATTCGCATATATATATATATATATTTATATATATATATATATATATATATATATATATATATATATATATATACTACACACACACACGCATATTTCTATACAATAGTAAGGCGTCTCTCTACAACGGGGGTGACATATACCACCAAACCCTTTTGGTTTTAAGAGGAAGTGAATCCACAACCTCAACTGTTTTATATCTCTGACAGTCTTTTGTGTTTTCAGCAGAAAATCTAGAGAGAATAGGAAAGAAAAGAACTAGGTAGCGCAAAGAAGGCAATAAGAATTTTGCAGAAACTAGCCTCAGTGAAAAGAACAGGCGTTACCTTCGAGAGACAAACACATAATGGAGTCGGAGCCGGTATCAAGTGAACTCCACAGGAATCGTAATGAGTTCTCTGGCTTGCATTCACCTATTTCCTGCCTGTTGTTTTACCACAAGAGAAAAACCTCCCTTTCGGGGTCTCGATGATACTTGGGTCAAGTGAGTTGTTCGCGGGGCGAAATCCCCCCAACTGGGGTTTATGACGTGCGGTTTTGGGCTCCGTAGGAATCTAAATTCCACGGACGTAAATCGGCTCTAAAGAACAATGTCATATCCAGCGCTTTGGTAATGATATTATTTGTATATGTGTGTTTACCCGCACCCTTCTCTCGCCCGCCGTGCTTATCAATACCATCTTGGCGCATTCACAAAAGGAAAAAGAAAAAAAAAACCGTGATTACAAAAATAACTAACAAGTGGCTTTGGTCAACTCAATCCTACCATGCTCTCTCTCTCTCCTCTCTCTCTCTCTCTGATAATCCTCTCCGGAACGGGTCAACCCATTCCTGCAACATCCGAGGTGACAACATTGCTAACATAAACACACCACGCGAACCAGCAGAAACCAACTTTCGCAATGACAAGCAACATCCAAAATTCCGCAATTAAAAAGGGAAGTTATAACATGGCAGCCACGTCACCGCCCACCGTTCCTTTACGAAAAGCATGGAAGAGGAACCACGTCATTCCTATGACGTCACTCGGACACGCGGTGACACGTTCCTGGGATGACTTCATCATCGCGAGTGAACCGCGCTATTCCGGGGGTAGGGGGGGGACATTTCTCGCAGTAAGGTATGTCAGTTACCTTTGCGGGTGTCACGCCATTTAATGACGTCATCACGAAAAAGGGGGACTGACCGAGTGAACTTGAAACGAATTTGCATTCCAAATTGGCAGATAATGTATTACAAGCGAGTTGAAAGACAGGCCAAATATAACTGTTAATATTAACATCCCTTCAACGTCACTTTATAAACATTTTGAACAGGAGAGCAACCACCAACAACAAGAAACAGATTTCATTCATAATTATGTGCATACAAGAATAACGTAAGCAGCTATATATAAGACCCCACGGGGAAGAACTGAGATACATTATCTACAACACCAATACCAAACCAAAATCTGAAACATCTGAAATATATACCAAACCCTCACATTTCTCAAGGACATATTATTAACGTTGTTTACGAAGAAATATCTCCTTCCGACCATGACTTGGGCTCAAGAGACGACAGCGAAGTCCGGGCCTGGACTTCTGCCTTACATAACAGCCAGTCAACCAAATCCTGGACCAAAAACTATTTGAGAGAGAGAGAGAGAGAGAGAGAGAGAGAGAGAGAGAGAGAGAGAGAGAGAGAGAGAGAGAGAGAGAGGGGGGGGGGGTGACAATCCAGCACATACATCAGACTACGTAAGCATTATCTAAGGACTGCATCCTGGGGGAAAGAAAGGTTCCCTGTTACCAGCATGTCCCGAATCGACGATAATTACCGCCGCCGCTACACCGGACATGGGATAATGGCATCCAGAAACATTTATCCGTCCCCCCCTCCCTCACTTCTCCAACCCCCCGCCATGGGCCTTGCTCCCCCAAGCCCCACCGAAAACAAAGGAGAGAAGGGTCCCGCTTCCGGTGGCTGGATAAGCAGGAATCGAGCCGTGCCAAGAATGAATTACCAAAGGATATTATGAAACATATCACAGAGCATGATACATATGTGTCCGGACAACAAAGGCTGCGAGTTTTGATAACATTAGTTTGTGGAACGGATAGTTTTTTTTTGTTTTTCTAAATCTCAAACCCCATTAACACACCCTCAGTGGACCCCTTTCGTATCTGTAACGATTACATAAAGAAACCGAAGGTGTATCAGTGTCCGCACATCATATGTTGATTGGACTGCACTGAATATAGAATTTAGTCCAAAGGCCAAGCACTGGGACTGACGAGATAATTCACAGCTGAAAGGGAAACTGACAGTAAAAGTTTTGAACGGCGTAACTAGAGAAACCCCTCTCGCATTTCCACTATGGAAACATTGTTAGGAGGGGTTGGAAAATAAGATGGCAGAAAAATAATATGAAACGAAGTACAGTACAAGGAACGAAAGGGGATAGCAACTACTGGCCAAAGGGACGCTGCAAAGAACCTTTAGTAATGCTGCAAAGAATCTTTAGTAAATGCCTACAGTGCATCGCATGAGGTGCACTGGCGGCACTTCCAACCCTACGGGGAGTGCATCGTATGTACACAGGCCACTTCCTATCTAGAAACCAAAATGATTTCATATGGAGAGGGAAACGTGAAAACATATAACTCCTCCAGTATACACGAACATTAAATCCAGTGATAAACAAATCCTTCTTCATATTTTCAAGACGATCCACCTGCAGGTGGAATGCTACGTTTCCGTTCACCTTTTGTTTGGAACTTTCAACATTTCCCCTCAAACCCGTAAAAGTTTCCGAAGACCAAGGAGATACGTCACTACCTTCCTTACCAAACATGATTCATTATAATTCAGGACTACAAAATTTTAAAAAAAAAATAATAAAAACTTGCATTCGTGCTCTTTTATTATCATTAGGAAATGAAGCATAATTAAGCACTATGAAACAATAAAAGCATAACAGTCAGATTTTTTAATTTTCTCCGCATAAAAGCTGGGTATAATAAACAGAAGGAAATTCACATAAAAAAATAAATAACGAACAGATGTCAACACTTTCCATGTGACTTACAACATACAAAAACAAAGCTGGGCCAATAACCCGAAGAGGTGATGCTCATGAAAGTCACAAAAAGACAAAATGTACAAAATAAAGAAAAAAAATTCGCAATAATCCATTTCAGGCAGTTGAAGAGCAATCCTAACCAACCCCACATCCTCTGGAATAAGTCAGATTTTCACCTCCTTAGGGTACAAGTACTGCACACAGAGAGAGAGAGAGAGAGAGAGTCCTACAACCGACAAATATATCCCCCACAAGGAGCCTCCACAATATATTTCCGAATCCCCCCCCCCAACTCCCAGCAAATCTGAGAATCACTTAACGCACTCTACCCCTCCTACCAACAACTCCCTTTCCCACCCACCTCACCCCCTTTCCCTTCTCTCTCTCTCTCTCCTTGGGCTATGCACATGCCCTCTTCTCTCATGCATGCGGCACAAGCAGGAAATAACGAGAGATTAGAGTGGCTTTGTTTGTTTGTTTGTATGGTGTTTTGACGTTGCATGGAACCAGTGGTTATTCAGCAACGGAACCAACCGCTTTAACGTGACTTCCGAACCACGTCGAGAGTGAACTTCTATCACCAGAAATACACATATCTAACACCCCTCCGTGGAATGACCGAGAATCGAACTCGCGGCCACCGAGGTGGCAGGTCAAGACCATAACGATCACGCCACTGAGGCGCTAGAGTGGCTTTGTCTGTGACGTGCAGGAGGTGTTATAATTGTCCCCCCCCCCCTTTATTAAATAAGACAATGACACGAATCCATGAATTCTCTCTCTCTCTCTCCCCCTCGGTCCTTCGAGGAATCATGAGCTTGTTATTACCGTACGTTATACTGAATATTTCCGAGCACCCTCACACTGGACCTCACTTTTTTTCGGACGCCAGACCTGAGTGACCATAGTGCCCTCAGCCAAATTTGGTCTGGCGCGGACAACATCCGAACTCACATTCCATAACCTCTGCGACAGCCGCCTTTCTGGCCGAACCGACGACAGCTGTTCGAACTCGCTCCTCAACACCTGTGACACCTGGAGTCTGTTCCTGCCGAGTCCAAGACGTTCTCTCGTCCGGGGTTTTTGAAAACCGAGATTCTTGCGATCTCCCAAAGCCTCGGGTCACTCGCACCTTTGACTCTAGTTACTGAGGGAACGAGAATGTTCGGCAAGTGTTGAATACTTTTTTGCATCTTGATATCGTTACCTGAAGGAGATTACATGATGCTCTGTATATACTGCTTCGGAAGGATCTGTAGAATCCATTCGGCATCATAATCCTCTCCCTTTCACAAAACACACACGGATGGAGACTCATTACTCTGGCTAAATAGTCGATGCTCTGAAGCGAGTCTGAAATATTGGAACAAGTGACACATTCCCCCCACTTTTTTTAATAAGTTTAGTTTAGCAACCCACTTTTCTTTCAGGCTATTCTAATGTGCTCACTTTTCACTGACTATTTTTTTTTAGAACAATATTCTTGCACTTCGCTGCATCAATAAACAAAATGACATAACGACACAGCCTTCTAGTGACTTGATTTTTTTTTCAACCATTTATAAAAAAAAATATATTGCTACCCACACACAAAACAAATATACGGCTGCAATTGAGAGCACAATTTCCTGGCGACAATCGACGGCCGTAAAGGACCATGTGTTGGCGAATGGGAGCGCGCGAGAGCGCCCGAACAACAGCAGCACACCCGGCGTCGACACACGAGGACACCACGATAAACTGAGGCTGACTGACTGAACTCTTTGACTGAGACTGAGAGAAACCCTACCTCCCCCCGTACCCGTCCGGGGGAGGGGGGAGTTACGAATGACTCACCGTGAGCAACCCTCCTGAAACGGTGCCCGCCCCACCCTCCTCACAACAACCCACCCCCTTGTAAACAATCATACGAAAAACACATTCACTTACCACGTCGGAATTGCAATACAGATTTTGGGCCAAAGGCTAAGCGCTGGGACCTATGAGGTCATTGAAGGTTTGAAGTGTCACAGGAGGAACACATCGCCGTTGCACTGTGAATCTATTTATTGTCCGAGAACTGGGGAGGGGGAGGGGGAGGGAGGGAGGACATTCAGATGGAAGAAAAAGAATACGAACGGACGAGGTATATCCTGAAATCCGACCACGTTGGCCCCGACACATTTCAGTTTCATGGAGTTTTAACGAAAAAACAAATATAATTATCCTCACTTCTCCTCATGGCCATATATGAATAGGCAATGATGGTTATATACTACTCAAATCTTTGTTAACAAAACTTACTTCGACTAAACTGTTATTTAACAGATGACAAAATGCGCGAGACCTGAATACTGAGCTGAAATAGTTAAATAAAAGATGCAGAGAGTATCGTAGTACAAAATTTATATTTTCCTTACTTGGCGGCCTTCGAACCCCCCCAAAAAAATATTTAGTTGAATTTTCAAATGCGTTTCAAAAAACATGAAACGCCATTATCAGAATATCTCTATGCCACCTACGCGATCTACCCAATACTGCAACAAATATAATTTGCAGATGCAAACGCGTAACTACGACCGTCTGTGGCAGACAATCATTCTTTCAGTGCCCTGCTCAACAAAATTGTCAACTGGTTTAGCCAACCAAATTCTTACAGCTTTAAAAATAGTATATGCGCCCTACGAAATTGGTATCATTTTATGCGTCATGCACAAGTCTCACTTCTTTCCGTGATGAGGAAGAGTGAGAGATGAGAGAGAGAGACGAGAGAGAGAGAGACGAGAGAGAGAGAGAGAGAGAGAGAGAGAGAGAGAGAGAGAGACGCTCGTCTGCATTGCTTTACCAACTGAGCCAATGAAATCTATTTTGAAAATATTTAATGCGTGTAATTTTTTCCTCGTGGTATCAAAAACGATTTTGAGAAACTGTCCTTCCAGAAAAGCAACGCTTATTTTAACTCAAAATCTCAAGTATGTACTATGATTCATTACCTATATCCTGGCCTGGCAGGTGCGGAATAAAAAAACGTCAGATTAAATCAACATAAACATGTTTAAGTAACAACTGGCCAAAAGAATAAAGCTCTTTTTAGTTCTCCTTGGCAAAAATATAACGTAGCACTGATTGGTCCCATAGTAGTATAATTACGAATGTAAAAATATTTGGTTCATAAGTCTCCTTGCATCTGCATTAATACAAATAAGTACATAATAATAATAATAATAATAATAATAATAATAATAATAATAATAATAATAATAAAGTACATTATAATAATTATTATTATTATCATTATTATTATTATCCAACGCATGAAACAGAAAGAACTCTAAGACCCCACTTATTATAAAAGAAAAAATAAGTTAATAAATCAATAATTAATTTAAGTTCGGGTCTTTACAATCTTGACTCCACGCAGCGCAAGTTGTACGAAGCTTACGAGATAAAGTAAAGAATGACACTAACCCTGGTTAATGTCCTTAGCCTCGCCTCGTTCCATCCAGGTAGCCTCGGTTAATCCTAAACACGTGTTCCTCACCTGAGGACTTAATCTACACGTAAGGACTTTGGTATGGATTCAAATAGTTACCAATCTCTTTCATCGTTTGTAAAACCGAGTCTTCTTTGTAAAATATATATATATATATATATATATATATATATATATATATATATATATATATATATGTAAGTTCTTAATTTTCGCTAGAATGTTCTCAAAATTTGTAGACGTCCAAATACCATAAATCTCTCACAACTTCAATTACAAGAAGCGTCGGATTCTAAAGAGAAAATTTAAAAAAAAAAAAAAAAAAAAACACGAATAGAGACCACTGAGGCTCCATCGAGTATTAGTGATCACGGCGTGCGCTAACCATTACTATGTTACATAACGTAGGCACTTTCTTCCCGATGACTGATTTGTGTGGGTGACAGAGTCGGCTGCAATATACTCGTCAATTCTTCTTCCCCTACCTGTCAGGCAGACAGGAAGGCATAAGTATATCTTAGTTTTACCAGACCACTGAGCTGATTAACAGCTCTCCTAGGGCTTGCCCGAAGGATTAGATATTTTTACGCGGCTAAGAACCAATTGGTCACCTAGCAACAGGACCAACAGCTTATTGTGGGATCCGAACCACACTATATCGAGAAAAGAATTTCTCTATATCGAGAAATGAATTTCTATCACCAGAAATAAATTCCTCTGATTCTGCGTTGGCAGAGCCGGGAATCGAACTTCGGACCACCGGATTGGCAGCCGAGAGCGAAAACCACGCGTCCAGCGAGGAACTACACAGGAAGGCATAAACAGAGACAGAGACGAAACCAAGACCAATTCTTCAGCTAGTGGCAATTCACGTCATCAGCAGGACCAGCCCATAAAAGTTGATGGAATTGGTCGTCAACCAAGAATGAAAGAAGTAAATGCAATGGAAACAATATGAAGCAACTCAGAGGAGAAGTTTGAATTCCAAAACGAGTAAAAAGTGCACCAAAGTTTCTTCGGCGCAACCAAGTTTTCTGTACAGCGTATAATACTGTATGAAACTCTAAGCCGTAGCCCGTGAAACTCTCAGCCACAGCCCGGTGGTGGCCTGTGTTCTTGGCACCAATAGCAATGTCAGACGCACAATCATGGCTTACTTTAACCTTAAATAAGATAAGAACTACTGAGACTAGAGGGCTACAATTTGGCATGTTTGATGACTGGACGGTGGATGATCAACATACGAACTTGCAGCCCTCTAGCCACAGTAGTTTTGAATTCAGATATTTGAGCGGACGGACAGACAAAAAGCCTCCTCAATAGTTTTCTTTTACAGAAAACTAAAAAGAGAACTTGATAAGAAAGAAACCGACATAGCAACTGACACTCATATCATTCTCTATGGAAGGTGGCATGACGCAACTCAGGTTTATCGGGAAAGTTATAACCACCGTCTGAAAGCGGATTCATCATCGTGGTACAATCAACTCTTCATTAACAAGCCGGTGGTTATTCACGAGGTATTCATTAAACAACAACCGTGTACGTCGGTATACTAAGTAATTATGGAGGGAAACGCGAAATAACTGTATTCGCTTCAAAAGAACAATTACAGTAATGAGGAAAAAAAAAGACAATGCCCTCCGTGTACAGATCAAAGCATACAAGACGAAAAATTACATCATCTCTTTTTTGTTATGACGAAAATAAACGCAGATTTATATATATATATATATATATATATATATATATATATATATATATATATATATATATATATATGTGTGTGTGTGTGTGTGTATGTATATATATACACGTTATATCTAATTCGCTCCACCTCGGAATTGATATATTTTCATATATGTAAACTTAAGGGGAATTTTTTAATTGATAATAATTATCAACTAAAAAAAATTCCCCTTCGGTTTACATATATGAAAATATATCAATTCCGAGGTAGAGCGAATTATATATTAAAGGACATTTGTAGCTCGAATAATTTATATGAATCACGGTGATGTAATAATTACTCACGTTATATGTGTGTATGTAAACGTAATATGGATGATTTAACCAAAGAGATAATGAATTATTCACCGACATAAAATGAACAAACTAAGTCTTTCAAAACCTGGCACGGCTACATTGTTGCCATGTCACACTTCACCAAACGAGGTGCAGTTCGTTATGTAGTTAATCAAGCTGATTGCCAGAACAGTGAGGCGACGTCTCTATTTTCAGTTTTGGCACCTGCTGTCGCAGGGCATTGGTACACAAGGTCTAAATGTTGTACACAAAAAAAAAAAAAAAAAAAAAAAAAAAAAAAAAAAAAAAACTTTCTTGGATATCTGCACAACGACTAAATAAGTTAAAAAAATTCTCTCTCTCTCCTCTCTCTGGACAGCTATGCAAAGACTTCATGGAGTATAAAACTCTCTCTCTCTCTCTCTCTCTCTCTCTCTCTCTCTCTCTCTCTCTCTCTCTCTGTGGATAGCTAAAAAATGTACTCATGAATTCATGAGTCTCATGGAAATATTCGACCTTTCTTGGGAGATACTATAATTATAGCTTAGGCCAAAAGCCAAGCAAACTTGACGAGGTTATTCAGCGCTGGAAAGGAACTTGAGAGTAGGTAATTTTGAAACGTGTAACAGGAGGAAAACCTGACAGTTGCACTATGAAATAATCACTGGCAGGTGGCGGTGGATAGCAAGATAGAAGAAAGACGACAAGAATGGATGTACATTAAAAGCAATGAAAGGGGTTGCAGCTCCGCGGCCGTAGGGACGCTGCAAAGAACCTTTAGTAATGCCTACAGCCCACCCCGTGAGGTGCACTGACGGCACTACCAACCTAAGGGAACCTTTCTTGGGGACATCTTTTAGCACATAAACTTCGGTAAGAATTCGCCAAAAAATTCGCTCCAGTCACGCTAATCATTAACCTAACACAGTCGTCGCATACTCACAGAATTCGAGCTAAGTGTCGTAAAAACGTAGATTGATTATAATACACATAGTGACTGTTTACACTTCCCTATCAATCAATCAGTATTGGACAGACCATGTTTATGGTGTCTGTTTACATTCCGCTGTCATTCTGTCGGTGAGCTGACCATGCACGTCAAAGTTAAGTATATCTTTGTTTAACCAGACCACTGAGCTGATTATCAGCTCTGCTAGGGCTGGCCCGAAGAATTAGAGGTATTTTTACGTGGCTAGGAACCAATTGGTCACCTAGCAACGTGACTTGCAGCTTATTGTGGGATCCGAACCACATTATATCGAAAAATGAATTTCTATCACCAGAAATACATTCCTCTGATTCCACGTTGGCCGCGCCGAGAATCGTACGTAGGACCAGCGGATTGGTAGCCGAGCGCGAAAACCACTCGTCCAACGAGGAACTAGATAACCATGTCACGTCGTTAGGAAAGGGATATCGCAATGTCACACAATGGGTGACGTTTATCACACCAATTCTGGAATACTGCTACTCACCAGTATAACTTCCACACGTCGCCACTGAAGTCCAAATGGACCAGGTCACTTCCCACAAGAAAGACAATCATTAGCTTGACCTTTCCTGCTGAGCTACGTTCAAAGTGATGACAGTACGTAGGCATGATGCTATTATGTCATTCCTCTCACGTACGGAAATGTCTCCCTCGCTGTTTTCGGATAGCTGTCGCTGTCTAACTTCCCAGTTTTTACAGGGGTCCTCTAGTCCGCCACACAACTATGGACTGTGTTTGTTTGTTAGTATGGGGTTTTGACGTTGCATGGAACCAGTGGTTATTCAGCAACGGGACCAACGGCTTTACGTGAGAGAGTGAACTTCTGTACACATCTCTCACACCTCAGTGGAATGCCCGAGAATCTCCTTGAGGATATCACGCAATTGGAACTTCTAAAGTCAAAGCTAAGGTGCAATACAAAATAATAATAATAATAATCGCTCACCTGACCCAGCTCATCTATTTACAAATGAGTAAGAAAAGTTTTAGGACACTGGGGCAGATAATGAATAGAATATAAAATTTAGAGCAGAGGCGAAAAGCTGGGACCGATGGGGTCATTCAGCGCTGAAACTGAAATTGACAATAACTGAAAGGTGTAACAGGAGGAAAACCTCAAATCAATTGTTGGGAGAGGTTGGAAAGCAAGACAGAAGAGAATAGGAACGGAGGGACAGTACAAGCAATGAAAAAGGTTGCAGGTAGGGGCCGAAGGGACGCTGTGAAGAACTTGAGAACCTTCAGTAATGCCTACAGTGCACCGTATGAGGTGCACTGACGGCACTACACCCCCTACAAGGAGATTTACCTGGAGAACGCTTAAATAGGCCAGTAGCCTTCAAGGAAATTCCTACTACCATAGTCCCCCCTATGTAAAAAAAAAAAAAAAAAAAAAAAAAAAAAAAAAAAAAAAAAAAAAAGGGGAAAAAAATAACTAATAATCAAATACAGACAAAACAACAAGGAAATAAAGAAACCCACAACAAAGAACAGGAAATGGAGGGCATATACCTGTCAATCAGAATAGACATGTCATAAAATGTAGAAGTCTAAGTGGAAATATTTCGTTTACAACCTGGAGCAAGAGCAAACAGTGGCTATAAAAAAGGCGAGTACAGACACATATACTAATCTTCGATGCAATCAAGCAATCGCTCTCTGTCTCTTTTTCTATTACAAAGCTAGCTAACGACACCGCATTTCATGACCTTGACGACTTTTCTCTCTTCATTCCTCTAACAACTGTCAACAAATACTATGGGTCATTCGTTGATCGATTTATTTCCAAAACTTAACAACTGTCAACAAATACTATGGGTCATTCATTGATCGATTTATTTCCAAAACTTGACGTTCGCCGCTGATTATACTTTGGACATTCACACAATATACAGTTTTCATTGTTACCATTACTTTAGAGCTTCTCAGCCCAGGTTACGTGGATTATTACTATTCATCAGGTGTCGTGTGTAAAGCGAGAATGGCCTATTCGGAAAAGTGTCAGAATTACTTGTGCATGTCTTTCTTTCTGGTTTTCCAACACTGGGATGGAACCAAAGATCGATTCCGAATAAACTGGTCAAAACGAGACCTTTTTCACTCACCAATAAGCAGAAAAACTGTAATTGAACCATTGATTTCTCTAGTTTCATACGACAATCAAGACTTTCACAAACACTAATGGTATAGTATTTGTATTTGGGCAGAGATGCAACACCTCCTGAAAGACTTATCTCACACACACACATATATAATATATATGTGTGTGTGTGTGTGTGTGTGTGTGTGTGTGTGTGTGTGGTGAGAACTGGGTCTTTTTTTACTGTAATCTTTTTCAGTTTCAATTTTTGTAAATAATTTTTTTCTCTCATAACTTTATTTTTAAAATAGTTTTTGAAAATTTTAGCAATTCTTATGTTATTTTTTGCAGACTGAAGATGCACAGTGAACATGTGCGAGACGTATCATGTATGCTCTTATATATATATATATATATATATATATATATATATATATATATATATATATATATATATATATATATATATACATATATAATATACAGAGAGAGAGAGAGAGAGAGAGAGAGAGAGAGAGAGAGAGAGAGAGAGAGAGAGACGCATTGGCCGCAGGTAAGACAACACGAAAGATCAGACCACATCATTGTTTACGATGACGTCACAAACGAACCCGATGCTCAAGGCCAATCGTTTGGGGCAAGAGACTCACGGGGGAATACGCGTCAAAATTAAAAAAGATGAGAAAAGGGAAAAAAAGAATAAAAAAAAACGTACACCTTCAATCCCCGATGAAAGGAAAACAAATTAATTCGATTGAATCCCCTTATAAAAAGGAACAAACTGGAAGAGAAAACAAAGGAGAGGAAGGAAGAGGAGGAGAGAGAGAGGAGAGAGACGGAAGAGAGAGAGGAGAGAGAGAGAGAGAGTTTCCGTTTCAGAAAGATGCTTCCACCCTAAATATTCGTTTTATTATATAATAAAATATTACTAGAGAGAGAGGAGAGAAGAGAGCGGAGAGAAGAAGAGAGGAAAGAGAAAGGAAGAGAGTTGGAGAAAGAAGGAAAGGAGAGAGAGAGAGGAGAGAGAGTTTCCGTTTCAGAAAGGAGCTTCCCAACCCTAAATATTCGTTTTTATTATAACAAAATTATCCTGGAGAGAGAGAAGAGAGAGAGAGAACGAGAGAAGGAGAGGAGGGAAAAGAGAGAGGAGAAGGAGACGGATGAGGAGAGAGAAGAGGAGAAGGCCGCCAACATGAAAAGGAGACTCCCCCTAAATATTTCGTTTTATATTAAAATTTTATTAAAATATTTTTACTGGGATTAGAGAGAGAGATTGAGATGGAGAGCCGAGAGAGAGGAGGAGAGAGGTTGTAGGAAGGACTGGAAAGAGAGAGAGAGAGAGAGAGAGAGAGAGAGAGAGAGAGAGAGAATAAAATGCCTGCTCTTTTAAAATACTTCATAATTATATATAATAGTTCAAATTAATTATAAATACATCTAATACATCTCTATCCTACATGTCTCTTACATGCGTGGGCTTGCGTACGCATAAATTCATTCAGAACGTAAGGAATTCCCAACTGACTTGGTAATCACACTCTGTACAAATGACAATTCGTAAATACTAAACATGGGTGCAAATACATGAATAAATGAAATGAGGTGGAGGGAGGGGGAAGAAGAAGGGAGGCTCTTGTGTGCAATTTGACACTGGGGTGCCACCTCCTCACCCCCCCAACCCCCTTCAAAATATCGATCCCCAGCTCAAAATAGGAAGAAGCTATTCACACTTCAGTAAAAACAAAATTATATTCAATTTCTCGACTTGTTCTTGTCAGCAAGAATAGCATTGATCTGGTGTGTGTGTGTGTGTGTGTGTGTGTGTGAGGATCGAATATTCGGAACAGTTCAAACACTGTAGCAAGAATGCAGGCAATGTTATCAGTAAAAACAGAAAATGTGGTTGTAAAGACATTCAAATATACACTGCCTGGCTCAATACAGTGTACATAATTTCTTTACAGACTAACATAACTTACAAAATAAGGCTTCAAAGGACACAGTAGAGTTAGAAAAGGGATAACTGTAAACATTATTATTATTATTATTGTCACGTCAGTCACTTTGGCATCACTACCCTTGACACTGAAGTGAACCAGTGAATATTATAACCACACTTTAATTTCATAATCTACCTTTGATATGACATGCAAACAATACCACAAATTTCTACTCTTATAAAATGCAGAGAAAATGGAAATTCATTCTAAAACTAACATGCTCAAATGACCAATTTTTATGTTTGCAACTAGATTTCCAATTAATGGGCTAAAGTACTGCACTGGTTACATTTTAGCAAGTTAATCATTTTTATGCTCAAGCAACTAAAACATACCACAGAATACCTCTTTTAGACACTTGTGGTGCTGCCTGGGAATCTTCATAATGAGCAAACTGAACAACACCATGAAAGAGTGAGACAACTAGAAGAAGGACACCAGAAGGACCAGATGAAAATTAAACTAAGTGAGCAAAGCAGCTGGAGCCCACATGGATGGTGTGAAAATTCTTAGAGTATAAAAACATTTCCATTGACATATTTTTCTTTAATTCAACCTCTTCCTTTATTATAAAAGCACTGGCAGTTCCCCGGCTTACGACAGGGGTTCCATTCTTGAGATACGTCACGAGCCGAAAATCGTCGTAAGCCGGAAAATCGTCAAAAATCCTAAGAAAACCTTCCTTTTAATGCTTTACGTGTAATAAAACCTATGTAAACTGCATTTTTCATTAAAAAAAACCTTCAAATATTGATTATTTTGCATTTTTGGCACATGCGTCTTAAACCTGGAAATAATGTCTTATGAATATATAATTGAAAAGTGGCGTAACCTTGGAACGTCTTATGCCAAACCTGTCGTAAGCCGGGGACTGCCTGTACTATCCTGATTGCTGGCATCTATTAAAATAACATATCTCATAAAAGTTTGGCCTTGACAGCCAGGTAGGATCAGCAACCCTTCTAAAAAGAATTAAAAGGAAAAAAAAACATGCAGCCACAGATGGTGGCAAGATTTGCCATGGAGTTTGTACTGGCTATGCTTCAAGTGCTTCAATGGCCTTCTACCGTTAACCAAAGATTCTGCAACACTCTTCTAATCATCAAAATTCATCAACAGATATCATGGATGAATTTAAAAAGATATTACTGTTATCTTTTCCCACGTGTAAAAGTTAAGAAGTGATTGATTTTAAACATTTTATAGGTATTTGCAGCATTGTCCAAATGTTATGGAAAATAGAATATCTAAGATATGTACCCAAAAAATTGTAAAATAAATACCATGACCCCACTCTGAACACCTTTAAATTAATACACCCTACTCATGGCAAAGCAATGTCAAACTATCAAAAATAATTCACATCTTGCATTCATTACAGTCATCAACCACCACTGAATTCTCCAATGATTTCTATTTACATTTTCTTAAAAATAATACATTAAAGTTACACTCATACATTTATAGTACTTATATATATATATATATATATATATATATATATATATATATATATATATATATATATATATATAATATATATATGGGTAAAAGCTACAAATTAAAGTGAAACAATGAGGTAGCTGCAAGATCTTTCGACTCAACATCTTTTACTTAGCAGACTGACATACATTGTAAACTGAGATGACAAGGAAAGGTTGTATAAGTGACAGATAGGGATTATAAAGGAAATAAGTACCTAGAATCCAATACACCTGGAGAATTAGTAACCTTCCAAAACAAAACATGGGTACACTTTAAGAGGTTTACAAAAAGATGAAGTCCAACAGCTCAGAGACAGGGACAAGACAATTAAAGGGTTATACAGGTCAGCAACTGACCACATTCAAACTTTTGGCTGACAAAAACCTTTTTTTTTTTTTCGCAAGATTAACTTACATTCACAAAATATATATTAAACATATATACAAAGAAGATATCTATATGGCAACTAATTTGCATTTAAGTCTGTGATTGTATCTTTGAGGTCATTCTTATTTCCTTTATAATCCCTATCTGTCACTTATAGAAACCGTTCCTTGTCCACTCAGTTTCTAATGTATGTCAGTGACTCCTTAATACTAGTGTAATACCAGCACATTATCATATACTGATACACAGTAGTAAATATTTCTTTTATGAACCAATTTGTCACTGAATACTGTTTATTTTTCTTAAAATTTACCATAAACAGTGGACATATTACCTTTTAGGATGCTATCCAATTCCACAGTCATATCCTGTTACAACTTCCCAACCTTAATCAAAGGGAAATTGATCAATTCTAAAGTTAACATTCTCTTCAGACAAAGATTCCATTACATAAAAAGTGAAACAGACAGTACTGAAAATGACATTGTTATGATCAATAAAAAAGTTTCATACATACTTACCTGGCAGATATATACATAGCTATCGACTCCGTCGTTCCCGACAGAATTTCAAATTTCGCGGCACTCGCTACAGGTAGGTCAGGTGATCTACCGCCCTGCTCTGGGTGGCAGGGCTAGGAACTATTCCCGTTTTCTAATCATAATCTCTCTTCCACCTGTCTCCTGCGGGGAGGCTGGGTGGGTCTTCAATTGTATATCTGCCCCCAGGTAAGTATGTATGAAACTTTATTGTATCATAACAATGTCATTTTCATACATTCAACTTACCTGTCAAGTATATACATAGCTGATTGACACCCTTTGGTGGAGGGCAAGAGACAGCTAACTAACTGACTAGACAGGTAAACAACATATGTTGTAGGTATAAATAACCTTAGTTCCTACCTTCTTAGATGGAAGACTTCGTGGCTACCGCCTAGGAGTCTGCTTCATCTCAAGAACCTTAGCGAGATAGTGATCTGTGGCCAAGAATTCTTGTGGATCTGTCGATGGGGTCTCTTCCACTTACTCGACAGAATCCTAAATGGCGTTTGTCAATGGGAGCACATCCGCTTATATGACAACACGCACTAATTTAAGGAGCACACAACCAATCCCGATCACCCGATCCTAACCCGTGTTAGTTCTAAGATTGCCTAGAGTTATCCCCAAACTCTTTGCAAACAACCACAAACTCGAAAATCATACATACAAAAATAACAAATTTTTGTACCCCTCTAATAGTCAGATGTCCCTCGATCTTCAAATAAAGAGAAGTGCAGGCCGCCTGTGCGACAACTGACACTCCCATCAACCGAAAACCCGAGAACACATCCGACAAGAGGGTTACGTACCTAATTTTAAGGATTGGTGCTTTCTCCTTTACCCAGAACCGTCTGTGCTGACACAAACGGACCTAACGAAAAGCATTTATCATACGTAACTCGTACGTCTTTTAAATAATGGGATGCAAACACAGAGTTGCATCTCCAATAAGTTGTATCCAAAATGTTCTTTAGTGACATATTTCTTTGGAACGCCAAACCGAAGGTTGCGATTTGCTCTAACTTCGTGGGCTCCCACTCTTAGGAGATTAAACGAATCATCTGGACACTTCTTATGAGCTTCTGTGATAACACTTCTCACAAAGAAGGCTAATGCGTTCTTAGACATTGCTCTCTTGGGGTCTTTCACTGAGCACCAAAGACTTTTCTGCGAACCCCCCAATTGCTTCTTCCTGTCCAGATAAAACTTTAGAGCTCTAACTGGGCACAGGGATCTTTCTGCCTCTCTGCCCACCAAGCTAGAAAGTCCTTTAACTTCGAAACTCCTGGGCCAGGGATTCGAAGGGTTTTCATTTTTGGCCAGAAAAAGGGACTGAAATGAACAAATTGCTGAGTCTCCTTTAAAGCCAACTCTTGATTCAAGGGCGTGCAACTCACTGATTCTTTTTGCCGTTGCAAGAGACATCAGAAACAAACACTTTCTCGTGATATTACGGAACGAAGCAGTGTGAAGTGGTTCGAATTCATCTGATGAAAGAAATTTAAGAACCACATCTAAGTTCCAGCTTGGAACCTTAGGTTCGCGTGATTTAGATGTTTCGAATGAACGAATGAGGTCGTGCAAATCCTTGTCATTCGTTTAGATCTAATCCTCTGTTTCTAAAGACTGCTGAGAGCATACTCCTGTACCCCTTAATAGTTGGTACCGAGAGATGCGACTCTTGTCTAAGAAACAGAAGGAAATCTGCAATTTCGGTCACAGAGGTACTGGAAGAGGACAGCTTCTTCGCCCTACACCAGTTTCTGAAAACTTCCCACTTCGATTGGTACACTCGTCTCGTAGATGATCTGCGGGCTCTAGCAATTGCATTTGCTGCCTGGCGAGAAAACCCTCTCGCTCTGACGAGTCTTTCGATAGTCGAAAGGCAGTCAGAGCAAGAGCGGGTAGATTTTGATGGTACCTCTCGAAGTGGGGTTGTTTGAGCAGATCTATTCTGTTTGGAAGAGATCTGGGGAAGTCCACTGTCCATTCCATCACCTCTGTGAACCAGATTTGAGCTGGCCAATACGGAGCGATCAGAGTCATCTTGGTTCCTTCGGATGCCACGAATTTTCTGACTACTTCCCCCAGAATCTTGAACGGGGAAACGCAGTAGAACGGTCTATTCTTCCCTGACCAGTCCAGGAGAAAGGCGTCTGTTGCATAAGCTCGGGGATCCTCCACCAGGGCACAAAATGTATCTATCCTTTTGGAGAGGAATGTGGCGAAAAGATCTATTTGAGGCTTCCCCCAAGGCGCCACAGGCCCTGACAGACTTCTGAGTGGAGTGTCCATTCTGTGGGAAGGACCTGGAATCTCCTGCTCAGTCTGTCCGCTCTCACATTCCTCTCCCCTTGAACAAACCTTGTTAGAAGAATTACCTTCCTTTGATTCGCCCAAATCAGTAGATCCCGTGCCAGCTCGTACAGAGCAAAAGAGTGCGTCCCTCCTTGCTTCTTGACATAAGCCAGAGCTGTCGTATTGTCCGAATTTATCTGCACGACTTTGCCTCATGACTAAGTTTCGAAGCTTTTTAGCGCCAGGTGTATTGCTAAAAGCTCTTTGCAATTTATGTGCCATGACACCTGTTCTGCCGACCAGGTGCCTGACACTTCTCTGGGTCCCAATGTTGCACCCCAGCCCGCCTCCGAGGCGTCTGAAAACAATGTCAGGCTTGGGTTCCGTACCTGCAGGGACACTCCTTTGTTTTCCTTTAGTGGAATCAACCACCACTTCAAATGGTGTTTTATTTCTTCCGATATTGGAAACGTATCCGATAGCTGACCTGTCTTCCAACTCCAACTTCTTCTTAGGAAGAACTGAAGCGGTCGAAGATGTAATCTCCCTAGGAGAAAGAACTGTTCGAGCGAGGAAAGGGTTCCCAGAAGGCTTAGCCATTCCCTCGCCGAAGTGCGCTCTTTCCCTAGAAAGTTCGATACTGTGGCACAGCCTTTCTTTAGTCTCTCTTGCGATGGAAAAGCTCGAAAACCCCGAGAATCCATCTGAATCCCCAGATAAACCACGTTCTGGCTGGGGATCATCTGAGACTTCTCGAGGTTCACGATCAGTCCCAAAGACTTTGTCAACTCCAGTGTTGATTAACAGGTCCGCCAAACAACTGCTTTTGAGACCTGGCTCTGATGAGCCAGTCGTCCAGGTACATTGAGACATTTATCCCTTTCAAGTGTAGGTGTCTCGCTACATTTTTCATCACGTCTGTGAAGACTTGAGGAGCCGTGGACAGGCCGAAACACAGGGCCCTGAACTGATAATTTCTGCCTTCGAACATAAATCGAAGGTACTTCCTCGACGAATGGTGGATCGGGATGTGGAAGTATGCGTCTTGAAGGTCTATGGACACCATCCAATCCCCTTGCCGTAGTGCTGCAAGGACTGAGGCAGACGTTTCCATGCTGAACTTCTGTTGTTCGACAAATTTGTTCAGCGCACTTACGTCCAGTACCGGTCTCCATCCTCCCGAGGCTTTTGTTACAAGAAACAAGCGGTTGTAAAACCCCGGGGAGTTGCAATCCAGTACAAGTTCTATTGCCTCTCTCCACATCTGTTCCACCATTTGACGAAGAGTGTCCGTCATCATCTGGTCCCTGTATCTGGCGGACAATTCCCTCGGAGATGTTGTCAAGGGAGGAATGTCCTTGAATGGGATGCGATACCCCTTCTTGATAATCGACATCGTCCAAGTGTTGGCTCCTAAGTCTTCCCAGGCTTTCGCAAAATACTGTAGCCTGGCTCCTACGGGTGTCTGGAGGACAGAACTCTCATTTCCCTTTCTTAAAAGCACGGAAGGAAGACCTGCCCCTCTTATCATTTGACTTCCTTCTGGCGATCGGTCTAGTTGGAAGACCTCCTCGAAAGGGCTGTTTCTGAGCCGGGAGAGCCACTTTCTTCTTCACTAGCCACAGGCCTACTCTTCCTTGATGATTGTCTAAGGAGATCCTGGGTGGCCTTTTCCGTCAGAATGCGCGATGTCCTTCACCAAAACTGCGATGGAAAAAGGTGTTCCGAGAGAGGCGCAAACAATAAGGCGGTCTCTCTGCGAATGCGAGACGGCCTTTGTGAGGAAAGCACTGTGCACCGCTCTTTTCTTTAACACTCCTGCACCATATAGCGAGCATACCTCAGCTGATCCATCCTGAACAGCCTTATCAATGCAGGCTAGGATACAATTCAGGGTTTCTGGGTCGAGTTGTTCATTTTCTTGAGATTTCTTGGCCAGAACCCCAAGGGACCAATCTAAGAAGTTAAAAACTTCTAGGGTGCGAAATAGACTCTTGATGAGGTGGTCCGTTTCCGAAAGCCCCCATGTAACCTTTGCTGCATTCAAGGCGTGCCTTCTAGACGAATCCACCAAACTCGAGAAATCTGATTCGGCTGAAACGGACAGAGACAATCCTATATCCTCTCCCGTTTCGTACCAAATTCCTCTCCTTCCTGTAAGTTTGACGGGAGGCATACAAAAGACCGTCCTTCCTAACTCCTTCTTCTTCTTGAACCAGGAGTCAAGAGATTGTAGCGCTCTCCTCATAGAAATGGCAGGCTTCATTTTAAGGAAAGAGGAAGACTTGAGTGTTTTCGTGCTCGAAAACTGCGAACGTGGAGAAGGGGGAGCAGCTGGTGTCAAAGAGTCTCCATATTCCTCCAACAGAAGGGACGAAAGGACTTTATAATTAGAAGATCCTTCCTTCATTTCATCCTCCGTGCATCTTCTGGGTTAAGAGGCTCGAAGGAGAGGCTCTCTCCTTTCTACTGACTCTTCTCTTACTCTCTTCCGAGTGTCAGGTTCATACGAGGAATGCGGCTGGTGTACAGCAGGAGTATCTCGCCTGGGAGGAGTAGCGTGCTTGGGATCCTCCTGGCGCCTGGCAGGCGCAAAGCGCCTCGAATACTCCTGGCTTTCAGCAGGCGCCTGGCGCCTGGCAGGCCGCATTTTATTTTTTCATGGCGCCTGGCGCCTGGCAGGCGCAAAGCGCCTCGAATACTCCTGGCTTTCATCAGGCGCCTGGCGCCTGGCAGGCGCAAAGCGCCTCGAATACTCCTGGCTTTCAGCAGGCGCCTGGCGCCTCGTAGGCGCATTGTGTTCATAACACTCCTGGCGAGTGGTAGGAGTATTAAGTTCCGCATATTCCTGGCGCCTGGGAGGAGTATAAGCTTCGTAAAACTCCTGGCGCCTGGGAGGAGTATGGCCTTCATTAGGCGCCTTTTCTGGCTCGTTACGCCTACTCGGAGTTTGGCTTCTGGTTGGCGCCCTACTCTTGACAGGAGTAGCTTCCTTTCCTACTTCTCGCCTGCCTAGCGCACCGCCCCCCCCAGAGATGGCCGCCTGTGCGACAACTCCCCTGAAGGATGCGTCGCGCCTGGCAGGAGATAGTTCTTTAGATCTTTTAATAGGAAGCCTATCATCCTTCTTACGAGTAGGCTCCTTATAACGAGTTCCTGCTAGCAAGGCTAATTGCTCTTGCAAATTCTTCAAAATTTTCTTGGTTGAGGAATCTTCCGAATCAGGAGAGGGAGATCTGTAAGGCGCTCTAGGATCTCCTCTAGTCCCAGAGTCTGACTGTATTCTCGCCCTCTTTACTACCGAAGGAGCTCCTCCTTCCGAGAAGCGCTCGGGACTCGAATTGATCTCATGTTCAGCAGGCGCCTGGCGCCTGGCAGCTCTTGCATACTCCTCTTCAAAGGACGGGAAAGATTCGACTCCTTCCACCCTCTCTCGGAGAAGGCGAACTCGACGACGAAAAGCATTCTCGTAGGACCCTCTTATAGCGGTCTTTAGCAGTCGATACGATCGATTCTGCCGAAGGGACGCCTGATCGTTGGGGATTCTCCACAACCCCCGTACGGCTTTCGACTTTCCTTCTCCTCCGGGCCAGGGAGCTTGGAAGAGGTCTAGGCCTGGGAGCGTCGCAGAGACGACCAGACGCCCCCTCCACTACACTGGGGACACTAATATCACTGCCACATTCACTTTCCTTACCTTCCAATGCCGCGACCTTTTCCTGCATTTTCTGAAGGGAAGCTCTAAGTTCTGCTATTTCCGAAGCCGAACTAGAGGGATTAGCCATTTGTGAACGGGCTGAAACAGAATGGTCATTATCATCATAGGAAGAAGCTACAGAGCTAGAAAGGTAAAATCATGAGAGGCAGACCTTCTATGGGTTTTCTTCCTCTCTCTATCTCTCTCTAACTTCTTCAAGTAAGAAGTTAGATTCTTCCACTCTTGTGCACTCAGATTCTCACATCATTACACGTATTCTCAATTGAACATTCAACCATTATACACCTTCTACAACTAGTGTGAGGATCTACCGAAGCTTTCGGAATCCTCACCTTACAGCCCTCATTCACACACTCTGAAACTAACATTAGAATCAGACATATTCACAAAATCCAAAAACCAAGTCCAAAAAACAGTCCACGATAGCGAATGCCAAACAACGATCCAAGTACGTCACCAATATCAGCGAGAGATGATCAAAAGCTTTGCGAAAAACGAATTCTAGTCAGGAGGAAGTAACAACAATGTGATACAGCCGGCGACAGAGAGATTATGATTAGAAAACGGGAATAGTTCCTAGCCCTGCCACCCAGAGCAGGGCGGTAGATCACCTGACCTACCTGTAGCGAGTGCCGCGAAATTTGAAATTCTGTCGGGAACGACGGAGTCGATAGCTATGTATATATCTGACAGGTAAGTTGAATGTATGAAATTTTAATGGTTATATTTGAATCTAAGGAAACTATGGCATAGAAAATGATATTTTTATGATAAAATAACAGTTTATGTATACTTTACCAAGTAATTACATAGGTATAGTTTCACTATCCGTCAGCAGCTAGAACTTTGAAAATTCATGGTGGTACTATTTTGTTTGGCTAGCCGACCACCCCGCCGACTAACGGGGTAGAGAAGAACCAACCTAGCAAAGCATATCAGTAGTTTATGCCCTTTACTTCCATGTGAGGTGAGATGGGAGGGCTTTGATTATGTAATTATGTACTTGGTAAGTATACCTAAACACTTATCATGAAAATATAATTTTTAGGTATGCAACTTACCAAGTAATTACATAGCTAAATCCCACATTGTACGAGGTGTGATACATGGATACAGAAGTTCATAATTCATAAAAGGAATGAGATAAACACACAGAAAATATTACTAGAATTTAGTCAAAATGTCTGTTGGTTCCTTACCTGTTAAGAGAGCCACGTACAGGCTCGTGACAAACCATGTACACGGCCATGTGACAACTAACGTACACAGTTGCAAGATGAAGAACAATGCTCTAGAGAACATCCTGGAGGAGAAGACTGGTCTCGAGGAAGGTTCCCAACTCTGAAAGGTGAACGACGCAAGCGGGAACTCCTTTAGGAACGAGAACCTGAAGGCCTAAGCTTCTTGGACACAGGAGAAATGCTGGCCTTCCCATCATGCAGAAGTGAAGAAGCCCTACTAGGCTGAGAAACACGTCCACGGACCCAAACCGCCTCATGTCTGCGACTATTCACAACCTCACAATTCCCACTGCAAACACATTTGTTGGGATGCAGAACAGGAAGAAAAGCAACAGCCTTTGGGAGAGGAAAACTCCTAGAAAGTGCAGGATCAGTGACCTGAGTACATATTAGTCACCTTCAACCTCTTAATCAAAGCCTTATCATCTTTACAGCAAACGTGAACAGACTGAGGTGACAGAGAATAAGATTAACGACTCTAAGGAGAGTGAAGGCCATCATGAACAGGAACACATACACGTATGTGCAAGGGTGAGACACGTACGTGCTGGGAAGATGGCGAAACACTCCTCTCAATCCCAGAAGATGACGCAACAAAGTCCTGAATCCTCCAAACATCTGACCCAAGAATAAGGGAGGGGGGGAGAAGGAGATGGTGGAGGGGAAGGAGCCCTCCTTCTACGACGCTTATTGCCAGAAAGTGCAGGATCCCTCTAGCAAAAACAGAGTACAGCCTATCAACCAACAGTTGAAACTTGGAGAAATGTCTCCAATGGCTCAGCAAGCGACTGCGATGTCATAGACGAAGATGGTAATGACGTCACAGCAACAGGCGGTGGATGAGACGACAACGCAGCCGATGTCATAGGCTGAGAGGATGCTGGGCCTGGGAGTGAGATCACAGCATTCAGAATGGCAGCACAAGTCAATGGCCTTACTGGCACCGAGATAAAAGGTGAATCAGTAAGCGCCATAGTTGTCGATGGTATCCCACTAGGTGGCAGCACATGAGAGCCAAAGTAGTGGAGACCTGGAGGAGGGGGGGACTGCCAGGGAGACTGGAGGAGGATGGTGCAGACATGAAATGTGACAACAGGCCATCTAAGGAGGGAGAACTCCGTAGGCCTAGGGATGCCCAAAGAGCCGCCACGTTGTGCGATTCCGTATCTGAAACAAAGGAAGATGATGGAGTAGCCTCCTTCCTCCCAGGAGGGAGAGTACCTCACACAAGAGAGGGGGGGCCACGTTATACACAACATTCTGTGTACTAACTCCCGATACTTCCAAAGACAAATCAATGGAAGAAAAGGAAGGGGGCAGGGCGTCAAAAGTAGCAGAGGGAAATTTTCAGGAAGAAGGGGACACCGAACTGTCCACTCAGGGAGGCGAGAAACCTTCCCAAGAAGGGCAAGTAGATACTATACAGTGCGTGCTCCCTTTCTTGTAGAGAGCCTTCCACTGCAACACAGGCCAGGAATGACACTCCAGCTACTCTCTGAGGTAGTCAAAGAAAGACTGGCGCGTCACAAGATACCAAGCCCGGTCAGTGACCAGCTTCCACCTCGTATATGCATGAGGTGCCAAATGCCACAGATTCCCTGCTTTACAATCTTTGATATTTTTAACCAGTTTCCCTGGCACTAGAAGATTATTCTATTGTTAAGATCAAAGGTTTGTTCCACATATGAACAACAACTAATTTGCTCTGCTGGGTTGTTCCTCTCTACCCCAGTAGTGGGCGGGGTGGTCGCCTAGCCAAACAAAATAGCTTTACCACAAATTTTCAAAATTCTAGCAGCTGACGGATAGTGAAACTATAGCTATATAATTACTTGTAATTACTTGGTAAAATGCATACATAAAAACATCACTTCATAAATATTCTGCAGTCTGACACACTCATGAGCACCAATAATATAGATAAGGCAGTTCCACAACATTGCTATTATTATATTCAGAAGATGAACCATATTCATATGGAACAAGCCACAGGGGCCACTGATGAAATTCAAACTTCAAAAGAATACAGTGTTCATTAAAAAGTAGCAGCAGAAGGTAATAGGAAAGACAGAAAGATCACTTCTTAAACAAGAGCAAATAAGTTAGCAAATTAATAAATAAATAGATAAACTGTAAGATCAACTGCATTAAAGTAGTAAAGCATTGCAACTTCATTTGAACTTTTGAAGTTCAATTGCACACCATCCTCAAGAAAACTCTTAGATAGACCAACAGTGAGGCATATTTACCGCATATTGGATCCTAAGAATCACTCATTTTCTTCATTGTTATATATCCCCATATACAGTACAATGAAGTCCATCAAACATCTACTCTTTTTGACCAGCTTGTAACAGCAGTAGCCATCTTAACTGTGGGTACCAGTGGCAAAGATATATTTACCACCTGGTAGCTGCAGTGAGGCCACATAACAAATTTATCTACCTCTAGATAATTCTTTGCATCAGATGTCTAAGCTTTAGGAGTGCAGCTGTCACCATAGTAGATGTTCCCAGTAGCAACCACTTAATCCACACATTCTTCTCTGGATTGCCATTTTACGTAGCTTGACTAGCCAAAGAGCAAAGTGACTGGTGCTTTATAATGGAAAATTTTTTTCTTAACTAGAGAGGAATCATATTAGTATCATTCTTGTGTTGCAAAACAGGACTCCGGATAAATAACCATAATAGCTAAGGCTCAGCTGTATTTGGTGGATTCACAACTGTTCCATATTCACTTACTCCTACTGCCTGTAGAAATGACACTTTCTTAGCCAGTGGGAGTTCTATAGCACTTAGCCCACATCATCATCTTGAATCCTCATCTGGTTGTGATCACAACTTTTCTCATGCAAGTGAAACAGGCACTTCCTTTTTTTGACTTTATGGTTCCAGTGACATGCACCTCACTTGCCAGCCTCTGGTTGAGTTCAACATTACTATGCAATCCCTTGTTGTGTGCAAGACCAGTGCACTAATCAATCATGTGGCCTCCTTTGAAACAAACTGGAAGCCTCCTCCCTCAAACTTCATGCAATGTTTGTTCATCTGCTCTGTTTGTTTGTATGGTACTTTTACGTTGCAAGGAACCAGTGGTTATTCAGCAACGGGACCAACGGCTTTACGTGACTTCAGGACCGCGTCGAGAGTGAACTTCTATCACCAGAAATACACATCTCTCACTCCTCAATGGAATGGCCAAGAATTGAACCCGCAACCACCGAGTTGGGACGCAAACACCAAACCAACCACGCCACCGAGGCGCTTTCATCTGCTCTTTGGCTAAATTACCTTTGGGTGTTATGCATTAAACTTTGTATGGAGGCAGCTCAACTGCTCAGTCTTTTGCTGTATCTTGTTACAAAGGCATTAAGTTAGTCCCCGGTTATCAGCAGGGATCCTGTTCTCGAAGGGGTGCTGATAAGCGAATACTGCCATTAACCGAAACTCGACGATTTATGGTGCTCATGGAGCTAAGTTTCGGTGAATGTAGCCTCTGTCAGGTGTATTATGGCACCATAACTCTATTATCGACAGCTTATGGCACCGATAACCGGAACTTGGCGCCACAGATCGCTGATTTTTTCAGAAAACCGGATTATCATTAACCGAGTCCGCTGATAGCCGGGGACTGCCTAAATATGGTAATGCTTCAACCTCTTCAAAGTTATGCAGCTCCTACAAAGAGTAGTGCTCATAAACTAACAGCTCTGGTTACTTCTTCAGTCATATTTCACCAAAACCTCTGGCAATGGTGCTAGGGTAGCTGCCTGGTTCCTGGCAGGAGATACCATGGTTGTACTTTTCCAAGATCCACTAACAATTTCTCTCCTGGAAAGATGCATTTTGGTGAAAATCTTTAGGAGTTTACAACTTCATGTCATGATGTCAATGTTATTATTATTAATAGAGCTTAGTTTTCCCAGACTAAGCACTATTAATAATAATAACATTGACATCATGACATGAAATTGTCAATGACTTTGCATGCCTTAATAAGAGGTGATGGAGGCTTTTTTTGACAACTTATTAAATGCAGGGCATAAGTTCTAGTATAGGCTGAGAGAAACCCTTGGTTACACGGCAAATTTTCCCTCTTGATGCTGGTTACTATACTTACACCCATCAAGCACCTCCAGATATTGACGGATTGACTAGATATGTTTCTACTTCTATCCCTTAAATGAGAAGCTCTTGAAGGAGGTGCTCCAAGATCCCAATACGGGGAGAGTGGGTAAAAGGAGCTACAAGCAAGGTGCTCAATGGTAAAGCAGTGAACACTGACAATCAGTCCAAAGGCATGAGACTGCAGCTTCCTTGGGTCAACAATCTACTTCAAGTATTTGAATGTTGCCCATCCCTAATAATATTCTAAAGACAAGGGTTTCATTATAAATGGCTGTCAAACGTTCATCCTCAACATCTGCCAGACTTTGGGGAGATCAACAGCACTCAAGCGTGTCATTAATGATTCCAAGTGCATGTGGTAGAGAAGTTTTTACAGGTCCCCTGAATCTCTTTGCTGCCAGAATAGACAGTAGCATGTCTCCTGGGACCCTAGCCAGGAGGTCATATCATGCAACTCCAAATATAGAGGTGAATCCTAATTCACAATGTCTCCCCTTGAATGGTCGAGATGGGCAGAAGAAATATTCAGAAGTCCCCTATCAGAAATCAGTGACATTAAAGATGAAGTTCTGACTTCTCCACAGGCCTATCTATGCTCAATGAGGCCTTGTCTTAAAAAAATAGAGAGCCAATAACAGATACAGGTGGACCCAAAGGCTGATTGAACCTTGAAACAAAGTTTTTTTTTCTATCGGTTTTTTTTTAGCTATGCCCTCCTCTATCTCAATGAGAAAGGTGAGGTGTTGATACAACCAAGGGAGGCCATAGGAAGTATCTGGCAACCCCAGTAGCTTCTACAGCTGATTGTCTGTGGTCCCAAAACCCTCAGTGGCTCATCATCAACTCCAAATCCTCTAAATTGCTAGCTTTCAGCTGTCATCTTGCAGATAGAGCCCACTGCCTCAGTCTGTCATTCCATATACTAGACAGGTGACTTGCATTTCTGGATATGAATGACATATTTTCAGATCCACATGGCAGTGTTTAATGATATTTCTCTGATTTCCTTGAAAGAGCAGGATCTTCCAGTTTATATCCCATTGATGACTGGTTAGTTGTGACATCGTCACCCCAAGACTTTTAGAGATATCTCGACTTCATCATCAGTTTCTGCCAGTGCCTGAGCCAAGACATCAGCTGGAAGGTAATAACAGCAAATTATTTTCATCATCTTCCGGCCCCTTCCCACAAGATTTTGGCAAAAACTTCTTGGCCATCATAATTCACTAATGATGCTAGTTTCTCATACCCAGTTCAGAAAAATAACCTCCCAATAGTGTCATCACTGACCTGCCAAAAATCAGCCAGAGGACTTCACATTATATCTTTCTATAGGAACAGGTCCTATCCTAGTGGCAAGACCATTACAACCTTCAAAAATGAGTCCACCTACAATGTATCAATTAGACCTCTTACTCTTAGCAAAACTTGCAAGGATGGCTGAACCACAACATGCTGGAGTCAGTAGCTTTGGCCTGTGCTGCCAGGCAATTACACAAAAAGCCTGTGAAACAAGTGGTGTACCAAATAACCAACCTGCCACCATTTACTGGACTCTTCAGGTAGGCCAAGGAATTCAAAGTCTTGTTGGTTTTGCAGGATGTGTAGGAGATCTTTTTGGACCTGAAGATGATCTCTATAATGAAGAACCAGGCCTCTGGGTTGTGGTTTGTGAAAGGTGACAAGTGGAAGCTAGCTGCTATCGCTGCAGCATTGTTGCTGGATGGTAGTGTTGGTCATCTTTGGGGTCACCAGCACAAGACAGTCAAGGTGTATTGTGATTTATGACACAAAATACCTGATAGGTCAAGAACCCTTGTGTGTGTAAAAGTAGCATTAGACATTAGGGA
The DNA here is from genome assembly GCF_015104395.2 of Macrobrachium nipponense. NCBI lineage: Eukaryota > Metazoa > Arthropoda > Malacostraca > Decapoda > Palaemonidae > Macrobrachium > Macrobrachium nipponense. The sequence continues at coordinate 25,875,760 of NC_087208.1, forward strand.
GACACAGAGAAATATCTATATACAGCTAGATGTGTTTCCTCAAACCTGGATAAATGGTTAACAATTCTATATACAAAAAAAAAAAAAAAAAAAGTTCAAATGCATATACAGTGGTACCTCGACATACGAAAGGCTCAACTTACGAAAAACTCGAAATACGAAAGCAAATACGAAGATTTTTTTGGCTCTACATACGAAAATAGTTCAAGCTACGAAAGGTTGTTGCTGTAAAGTCCCGAGATTCGCCTGGACCACCGAGAACAATTTTAAAACTCGCGCGCCCCCAACTGAGTTAACTCGCCACCATCCTCCCGCTCTCCCATTGGTTCCTGATGCTAGTCACCGCCGTAAGGTCCTGCTCTCCTATTGGTCAGCATCTACCCCTCTTGTGCTCAATGTATTCTATTGGTAAAAGGATGCTGTAAATTGAAAAACTTATTCATGCAATACATTTAATACAAAAAAATTATTAGGTAAAGATATAATAAAGAATAGAAATGAATGGTTATTATACTGTTTGGTAGTTTCAGTAGTTGAAGAGAGATAATGAAAATTTGATTACTGTACGTACTCTGTGCTAGGTGAAAGTGGTTGCTTGGGGATCGTTCGGTACTCGTAAGTGCTGAACGTAAACAGAAGGTTGAAGGGTTTTTTTTTTTATTGTTTATTATAGTTAATGGTTACTTAATAATTATTTCAAATGAGTACATCCAATACATTTAATATAAAAAATTGTGAATTAGATATCATTAAATATAAAATAAATCAGACTGCTATCATCGAAGCCAACAAATACGTATTTTCTAGAATTCTTCTTCTGTTTTAATATTATGTATATGTTTCATTATAGCTGTCAGTAACTCGGTATCTCCATTAGGTAAAGATAGAATAAAGAATAGAAATGAATGGTTATTATACTGTTAGGTAGTTTCATTAGTTGAAGAGAGATAATGAAAATTTATGGCTTACTGTGTGCTAGGAAAAGTGGTTGCTTGGCGATCTTTCGGAACTCGTAAGTGCTGAATGTAAATAAAAGGTTGGAAGGATTTTTTTTTTTTTGTGTTATTATAGTTAATGATTAATTAATAATTATTTTAAATGAGTACATACTGATTATTTATACATTTTATTGGCATATTCTAAGCTTTTAGCTTCTTAGGTTTAGATGTCAGAATCATAGACTAGGCTACAGTAGCAACTGCTAACATAGGCTAGGCTTATTGCTAAGGGACATATGCTAAAGTACTAATATATGCAGTAAAAATGGAGTTGAATTGCATACAGTTAAATATTACTCAAGTATGTACAGTATTTTGCCTTTTTGGAGTCATATTTCTTCTGTTCGATCGGCAACATAACCCTAGAACATGTGTTGTAAGCCTGGAAATATAATTCACTGGGGTGTTTTTGTAGGGCTTGGAACGGATTAGGCATTTTACATGTAAAATGCGGTTCAAGATACGAAAAGCTCGTGATATGAAGGCCGCCTCAGAACGGATTAATTTTGTATGTCGAGGTACCATTGTAGTCAGAAAGAATGCAATTTCTGACATGCATTAGTAATTACAGTTCTAACAATCTTGTAAAGTAGCTTCTGAAAAATGCATAAAAGATCGCTGGAATCAGGAGCACTGGATCTGTGTTTCTTGAGTGAACGTACTCAGTGTGTCACATAGATTTTTTGTTTTGAGGCAAGGATGCCCTCAGGGTCCCGGCAACCAAGCGAGACCTCACAGCATGACATAAGCACTTGAAACCTATTGTGAGAGAGAGAGAGAGAGAGAGAGAGAGAGAGAGAGAGAGAGAGAGAGAGAGAGAGAGAGAGAGAGAGAGAGAGAGAGCGCTTGAAGATTGTCGGATTTACGTGTCTGAACAAAAAACAAAAATATAGAGAGATTTTGTGTATCACAAGGTTGACATTTACTTATCTTAGGAAAAAGCTGACACTACTTTGCCATTTATGTTCATATTTTCCTAGCTACAATTAAAAATGTTTGCATTATATACAATAACTATACTCTGTTTTTTTTCCATCTGTCCACCCGCCTGTGGTGTTTCGTATGGTAACACTGCGTCCCGGGCTTTAGATAGTTACGCTATGTGTAAGTTTTAGGTAAATAAAAGGATATCTGGGTGTACATTTGCAACTGAAAAGTGTTTTAATAATTTACTGTATGCGAATTACACCGTTAATATTCGAAATAGGACATTATTATAATCGTTGAATGTCAGCTGAATGTAACTATCTAAAGCCCAGGACGCAGTGTTACCACACAAAAACACCACAGGCGGGTGGACAGATGGAAAAAAAACAGAGTATAGTAATTAATTTGATTGTGCTATGGGTACAAAATGAAGACCTAATTGCAAATATTTTGGGGGGGAACGTTACATTTTCTTATATCTCATGGTTTCTACACATTGTTCCACAAAAATAATTTATTTTGGAGGGATTTTTCAAGCAAATGCATTGAAAAATCATAACTACAATCAAATAAGCACTGTAAAGTTTAAATTATAATGGTAGTAAGGATAAAACCACTAACTACAAAGTAAAAATTCATTTCAGTTCAAAATATGACTTCTCATACTTTCACTAGTATACGCAACAAATTGTTGTTTTATTGTGCTGATTACAACTACAATCTTGGGTAATATCAATAAAAGTTACATACTCATATACAAAAATATTGTCTGGGATGGCTGGGAAGGACATGGCGGCCATTGGTGGGACGAACGGGTCATGAATCAAAGAGACGCCATATTGGATTTAAAAACTACCTTGAACACATATCTTATGAAGACTTCAAGTGCTTATTTTAGTTCATATGGCAGTTTCATATATTTCATTTTGTTGATCAAACTTCAAACATTTGAAAGATATGCTTAAAGATTTAATTGTATTATTGTTTCACCAATTAAATAGTGAAAAAAGTGGTCTTTTTCAAGTGCATTCGTCGCTATTCAATTGTTTACCCTACTTTGTTTACATGGTCATGTCATGTTCAGTAATAGCACTTCTTCCCATCTTGGTGCAACTTGTGATGTCACTGCACAATTAAGTATGTGCAGTATTAAATCATTTCTTTGTTCACATGTAATATCATTCGTTTGTTTTGTGTTATCAATTGTAGCTTGGTGTGCATGAGTGGTGATAGGGTGATAGCATCATGATAGGGTAAAACATCAAAGCAGGCCACGCAGGCCAGCTACCATCAGTGCAAGCCACCCTCCGAAAAAGTACATTATAACGCGTCCTGACACCCGAGATGGGCATCAGTCGCGACTTGTTGTTGGTGAGAAACGGAGCTAAAGACCTCTACTCTCCTTTCGAAGTAAGTATTTTCCCCAAAGTTAGAAATTAAGGCCAAATTTTAAGAATTTAAACAGATTTAAACAGAGGGTACTGAAAATGGCGCCCACGGCAGTGGAAATCTCACCAAAACGCGTTCAACATTTTTACTTACAACTCGAGGTATTTAGAAGATTGACGCCATCTCGATGTTTACGGAGTTGCTTGTGTCAATAAACTAACCATTTCCTGTGATAAATCCGCACACCACTTGTACCCACAGACGCTGGAGCACTTTTATCACAACAATCGAAACACGATTTCTCATCAACAACAAGCCAGGCGTAAACAGCTGTTGGGGTAGAAGATGACGAGAAGCGTGCTCTTGGCTAATTTTTAATAAGTAGTAAAACATCAATATTTTACATATTTATGATGATTAATTTGAAAATATTCGTTATTGAAAAAGTAACTCGACTCTGACTCAAATTTAAGTAATTATTTTTCTGAATTAGAACGTTCTTTCAAGTTCTGTATTATGACGTCACGACATCTTGACTTTCGTACCTATTGTAAATAATTGCTATACTCAACTGTCATTGCAGAACAGTTTACCAGTTATTCATGCAGATTGTTATCAGCTATACATGTAATTGTTATAATGAAAATCGTAATGCGCATATATATCTTTTTTATTTACCTTTTTTTTGGATATATGAAGATGTTTTACTGCTGGATTATCGCCGTAGTGTGACGCAATCGTTTTCGCAATCGTTTTTCGGTCCATGGGCCTCTTGTCTGTTTTCGCACCATAAGAAATTATGGGGCCGAATTTGCAATGACCAGAAAGTCGTTAAAAGAGGAAAGTTAGCATTGAGGGGCATATGTTTTGACTGAGAAAAATACAAATTTATTCAATAGCTAGCTTGTAAAAAATACTTGGTTATAAAAACTTGATTGGCAACTAAGCAGCATGTCTACTATGGGTTTCAGAGACAGTGCAAGCACGTTTTTGGGCAATACCTATTTCTGTAACGAACACTCTTAACAGAACGAGATTTTGCTATAGTGCATTACACCCAGTGCCGTAATTTATAAGGGTATCGTGAATCACTAATCGTAAAGAATAACGACACTTGTCCTTGTACCAAGAGACAAAAACTCCATTATGCAGAAATGGATACGAACACGCGTATAAAGCTCCACCTACCCTCTCCCCAACCCCCCCCCCCCCCTCCACCGCCATCCCTTTTCTTCTTCGTTCCTCCGCCTTCCTTTCTCTCTTCCTCTCTCTCTCTATCTCTCTCTCTCTCTCTCTCTCGTCCTTTCTCTCTCTCTCTCTCTCTCTGTCTGTTGCCATTTTTCGGTGGGATGTGTTGACCCCTCCAAACTGGGTATAAGACTACACACAAAACGTTGAAATTGGTGAAATTAGGCTATGTATTGGAAGTATATATACATAAATATTAAAGCAATTTTATCATTATTGCATTACTATGACAACTAGAATTCATGGAAACAGTTTATAACCTGTTAAGCGTCACCCACGTAATAATACGTTTACCGCGATCTACTCGGTAGCGCCTTCAACGGGATATTACGTTCAAGACTTTAACTGTGCTTGTCAAGCCGTCAGCCCCGTAATAATACGTTTACTCGTATAGAAAGTGTAGGAACATCATTTGGTAACACTCTCAGCACATGGGAAACTTATTTCCAGCCTGGCAACTCTTTCCTGGTGGTCGCTTATGCTAGAAAACTGCCTGTCCCTGTTGGTTTTCTTTCAATACGCTTCGGGCGTTTATCGAGACAAATTGGATTTCGCGTCTTTCACAATGAATGTCCCAAAGAGGAGGCATATTTCTTTAGGTGAGATCAATCAAATACTAGATGAGGAGTGTGATATTGATAACCTATTTGATGATGAGAGCTCTAGTTCTGAATCCTCCAGTGATGATACAAACTTTTCTTCCAATTGCGGGAGTGAGATGACTTTTCTTTGCCGAGTGACTGGACTCCGAGAGAGAGAGAGAGAGAGAGAGAGAGAGAGAGAGAATTTCCTACAGTTAATTACAGTATGAATAACAAGCATAAAAATCAATATTAACTTTGAAAAAACTATCATCAGTGCTATGATCGCTGATTACAAAAAAGCGTGACGGTACGTTAGCAGCGAGCTCATCAGGGGCGGACGCTTAACAGGATAATGGAACGGCGCGTATGTGTGAAGCCTCCACTAATGTGGCAACGATGATTTTGCCATTCTTAGCATGCAAACATTAAAGCATGCAAACATTAAAGGTTACATTTATTTCTGGCATACGATTATTTAAGAAATTCAAAATACTAATAAAGACTGAAATCAATGAAAAGTGCTAGCAAAAACAAAAAAGCAAAAAAAAAAAAAAACGTAGTCGTTTCCTCTATGCACTTTTCCGTATTCGTTCCTCTATGGTTTTCGGCAGCCAGATGTACGAAAACGTTAGAAACATTTGATTTTATCTACGTTAGAAATATCTGTAATTTTTCGGGGTAATTTGGTTGCAAAAAAGGGATAATATACATGAATTAAATCAAAACAAATTTTTAAATAACAATGTAAATTTAAACTAAATAACGAGTAAAGTAAACAGTTTAGGGAATAAAACTTTGCAGTTTCGTCGTCTGTCGTCGTCTGCTATTTGTAATTGTGTTTATGGCGCGCGCGCTTAGAAACCAGGAACAGCAACGTTGTTTAAAGTGCAATGTGGAGTGAACTGAGACCAAAATGTGTATAATAACAATCAAATAAGCACTGTGGAGTTTCAGTTGTGATGGCAGTAAGGATAAAAACCGCCCGATTACAAGGTAAGAATGAATTCAGTTCCAACCATAACCCCGGGAATAACAAGTTTCATACTTTCACTAATATAGGCAACAAAATGTTGTTTTATTGTGCTGATTACAACTGCAATCTTGAGTAAGATCAATAAACGTTACATTACATACGCTAACATTGTTCAAATGAGTGCTGGGAAGGCTGGGGAAAGATGGTGTCCGTCACTGATGAGAAAAACGTCCATGAAAAACGTAGCCGCCATATTGGATTTCAAAAACTGCCTTGAAAACATATTTTACGAAGAGCTCACATGCTTATTTTAGTTCGTATGGGGCTTTCATATATCACAATATGTTGACGAAACTTCAGTCTTTTAAATGGTATGCTTAGAGTTGCAATTGTATTCATGTTTCACCAATTAAATATCGAGTGAATAAGACCCGTCTACCGTGATGAGGGTTGGCCTGTACTGATGTTTCCCCCTAGTACTTCCAATCCAGTTTAGATCTGCTGTTATTCTTTAGCCAAATGCATGAAGAGCTCCTCATAGTTTACTGTCCTTGAAGCTGAGAAATAAGTCATAAAGGGAGGTATTCAATCATTTTAGACAACAGCACTCAATCCAAAACTGATGGAAAATGGGCTTCCCAATAGTTTAGAGGCTTAGGTATGATTCCAGCAAATTTGACAGCATGTTCATTCCCACCATAGGCGTTATGCTTAGTCAACCCACCACAAGCCTGCATACCTGCTGATTTTGAATTATTTTTGGTTCTTCCGTACTCAAACACAGCAGCCAGCCCTGGCAAAGCAAATATCCAATAAAGTCAACATCAAATCATCAAGATATTGCATTTCCTTTCCAAAGGGGGAAAAGGCAGATTCCCTGGATTCGCATTAAAAACTTGGCCTTTCGGGAAAAGGAATGCCTAGATTCCAAATATCAGCCTCCGACACTCAATTGATATCCTGGTTTAACCTTTCCTAGCCTACTCCACACTGTCAACGGGGTAGACTAGCCTTGGCAAGACCAAATCGCAGCTGTTCAAGTACCGTACCCTCATATGGTTAATCCCCAATGAGAGACACGAACCTAGAACTGTCACAGCGCCCTGGGTATCCTTCAGCCCTTCGGCTACCTAAACTACTCGAACAACCTTTTCCTAGCTTGAGACGTTCATGTGATTTCCTCTCAAGACCGCAGCAGCTACTGCAGCGATAAGCGACGAGCATGAACAAACAAACTGCAACCATCGCATCAACGCCGAAACCACGAAACCAGTGTTGCGACGGACGGGGTTTCCTCCGTTATCCTGAACCAAAACAAGAGCGAATGGTCCGATCAGCTGGAATTGAAAAGCCAAAACAATCGCCATCGGGGTGGCAGCATCTCTCTCACCTTTTGCTCTCCGACGCCTCCTCCTTGTTCTCCACACTCGTCATCTTGGCGGCTGAGGGTTCTACTGTCCTTATTTCACCCTGGAAGTCACCTTTCTATCAAACCCATAGGTGCAGAGGCAATATTCAACGCTTATCATAACAACATAAACACACAAACATCAACTGCAGTCATACCCACAAGACACTGATCCGCGACAAATGAGAATCGCCCTGCGCTGCTCTTCTTCATCCGGTCGTGATATGGAGTTCGCCCTTTTAATTGTTCAAGTCTTGTCATTATGATTTCTGGACATTTCGCCGAGCACGAGGCCTCACCAAAGAGAATGGCATTTCTTATGTTACTTATGATTATCAGTTACTGAAATTTCAGCGGCCAGGAAATTGACACCAATTTGGACTATTATTTATTGGTAGATCTATTAAGAAGCATCATTGAACAACTGATTTTTTAAAATACTCATCTTATAATTATATATATATATATAAATATATATATATATAATATCTATATATATATAGATATATATATATATATAGCTACATGCATATATGGAGCTGTTTTACGTTTAATTAAAATGTCGTGAAAATTGTGTAATTATCAGCAAAACAGATTCAGCAGCCAAGCAAAACTCGAGTCGATGACTAAAATCAATTAAACACCCATAAAAAATACAATCACTTCCCATGGGAAAGGATACTGACATTTAAATTTATAAGACTCAAGTGGTAGATTGATAACTAAAGTTCAAACTGAATAATTGTTAGTCTAAGGAAGGGCGATATAAACAACATGAGTAGTACGTCGATTACATGACGATCACCAGTGATGAAAGTTTCAGAGAACAAATATTTGATTTTTCAAATGTTGCAGCACCTGATACAATACAGTAATCACTTGCAGTGTCGCTTAAACTGGTCTGTATCAGATTAGACACGAATGTTATGAGTTTATGACCGCTGACAAAACGAGTTAACCATTCAAACAACGTCTCTCTCTTTCTCTTGATTGATTGAAATCTGAATATCCAAGTTATGTATTGTGTTTTGATTAAAGATATTGTGTAATTCGAGCACCGTTCAGGTCACAAGAGTACTGCAAATTATTGCTTGAGGCCGCATAAATTCTCATTTACAAGTGTCGGCGCTTTATCTCAAAGTTATTAAGAATAATTCCCAAGCAAAAATTCCTTTTCATAACCTAGCCAGGCAGACATTCCTTCTCAGCCAAAAATATTCAAATATTTCCACATTCGTTCTCCTTCCAAGACCATATATATACATCACTATTCTTATTATTATTTTTATTTTTGTTGCTACATTTGGTTTTTTCCATCAAGTTCTTAAAGTAACAGAATTGTTGTCTTCTTTCACCTATCTTCCTGACGTTACAGGCTTTACGCAAGTCTTCCTGGTACCCAAGATACAATCTTTCGTTTTGAAATTTTATGTCAAAACTTTCAGCTGTGACTCGGCAAACACAACTATCACACACACACAGATATATATATATATATATATATATATATATATATATATATATATATATATATATATATATATATCGTGTGTGTGTGTGGTAATTGTGTTTGCCGAGTCACAGCTGAAAGTTTTGGCATAAAATTCCAAAGACGAAAGATTGTATCATGGGTACCAGGAAGACGTAAAGCCTGTAACGTCATCCTGGTACCCAAGATACAATCTTTCGTCTTTGGAATTTTATGCCAAAACTTTCGACTTTGACTTGGTAAACACAACTACCACACACACACAAACACCCACATACACACACACATATATAAATATATATATATATATATATATATATATATATATATATATATATATATATGTGTGTGTGTGTGTGTGTGTGTGTGTGTGTGTATGTGTGTGTGTGTGTGTGTGTGTGTGTGTGTGTAGACAGAGGGAGGGGGGAATAGAATACCATGTCTGGTTTCTGAATGGTTGAGGGAATGGTAGCTAGAGGAAAAGAGAGAAAGTTCAAGAAACGTACGGAAGTTGGTGCCTACAAATGGCTGAAGACAAAGTGCAGTGTGTGGAGGAAGAGGAAGAGCGAAGAGTGACTGTGGTGATTGTCTTGGGCACCTGGAGGGTTGTAAAGACGTCTTCTTTAACCATTAATTACGATTACATACCGCTCTATCAACGCAACAATAATTACATGTACATAGAATTTCCTGGCCTTTACTACATACCATCTTAAATGCATATTCCATTGATATAATAATAAAGGCTCACCTCATATCCTTAAAAATTACCTTTCCACCTGCAAAATATTCAATATGATCTACGGGCTGTTCTATGAATAAGAGCCCGTGCTGGCATAAGGCCAGCTTAATCTCCAACAGCAGTAACATAATAAATCAGTCAGTAGTACCCAGTCTGCTTTCTTTGACTCTACAACTGGTGACCAGAGGAGCGATGTAAACACAGCGGTTTTGGCTTCACCGTTAACGGACTCACTACGGTCGCTTTACCTTCAGAGGACTTTAACGGAACCAAATAGCGACAAAGTCTAGACCTCTGAAAGTTCCTTCCTCGGAGGACACCCACCCCACTAACGGACTAATTACGGCGTACCTCCCTCAGGTATATTCTGGCGTTCTCGAACGGTTTGGACTTGCCATTTACGATTCACGTCGACCATAGTCACAAGTCATTAGCAGAACCACACGGCGTATAGTTTTGACTTCTGACGAGCCCCAAACACCATTAACGAACTAAATACTGCACTTATTTTGCCTTATTGTGTGAGTCAAGATGGTAGACACTGAGATAGAAAGTCGTTCTTAGGAGACACAGATCCTCTGCATCCCCCTCTCACCTTCGAAGGAAGCAATACCCCAGGCAATAAAACTGCCACCATTCTCGCAACAAAATACCACATCCTGGTTCCTGCAGGCAGATGTCCATTTCCATGTAGCTAAAATCACAGACGAGGAAACCAAAGCAGACCTCACCATGACAACGCTGCTGGAGGAGGTCTTCAGCAGAATCACCCCATGGTTGGACTCGCAGTCGGGCAAAGTCAAGTATGAAGACCGATGAAAGAAACTCATTGACACATACTCCATGCCCATCCCAGAGAGAGCCCAATATGCCCTTGACCTGATGAACCAACCCTGATGCTGCTGGGCTTCAACTCAGACTGACAGAAGAGGGAGATCAGCTTGTTGCAGGAAATATTCCTGTGGCACCTTTCGCAGGGTTAGGGCACAAATCATGGAACCAGGATCGCGCTCGATGGACAAATTGGTGAATGTTGCTCACAAACTCCACGAGGCCATCAAGGCCTCCAAGCACGCCGCAACATCTGCAGCCTGGTAGCAGAAGCCAAGGAGGTGGACACGAATGTGGTGTACAGGAAGAAGGCGCCGCTGCTGCAGAAGAAGATGAGGACAAATCCAGCCTGGTGTTACTTCCATCGGAGGTTCGGAAAGGACACCAGAAATTGCAGAGCCCCCTGTTCTTTCACAAGAAACTGGGAAGGCAGCCACCCATAACAGTAGTGGCCACAAACATAGAGAACCCACAATGCCATATTGGGATGACGGAAGCTATGTAGTCAGTATTTCTGCCATCGATGGAGGATTGCCACCACATGACTGGCACTGAAGCTGCACTAATAGCTGCAAATGGAAGCCCCATCCTCTGCTGTGGAACTCGGACCTGCAGAATATCTATCCTGGGCCATAAACACAAATGGCCCTTCGTCATCACGGATGTCAAGTTTCCCTTACTAGGCACCGATTTCCTTGCACGACACGGACTGCTGGTAGACGTCGACCGAAAATACCTGCTGGATACCTGAACCTGCCACTCCCGACCTCTCTCCGCTGGACCAGAAATGCCTGCAGTATGCTCCATCTCATTGAACAAATACAGCACCCTCCTCCACGAATTCCCAGATGTCTTCAAGCCAGAACTGCATCAGGTGCCAGGTACCCAGGCCAAGCACGGCATCCAGCACCACATAACCACCACAGGTCCGCCAACACATGTCAAGTTCCGCCACCTGCCACCCAAGAAACTCCAGGATGTCAAACTAGCATTCGCCAAGATGGAAACGATGGGTATTTGCAAAAGGCATCGCATCCATGGGCATCCTCCCTCCACATGGTGAAGAAACCAGATGGTTCCTGGAGGCCCTGTGGGGACTATTGTCAGCTGAACCTAGTGGCAACGCTGACCACTATCCCCTTCCAAACATGCAGGACCTAACAGGAGCCCTACACGGGGCCAAAATATTCGCAAAAATGGATTTGCTAAAGTCCTATTTCAGGTACCACTACATCGCGATGACATTCCGAAGACAGCCATCATCACGCCGTTCTGAAGGCAGCCATCATCATGCTGTTCTGAAGACAGCCATCATCATGCCATTCCGAAGACAGCCCTCATCATGCCGTTCCGAAGACGGCCATCATCACGCCATTACGAACACAGCCATCATCACGCTGTTCTGAAGACAGCCATCATCACACCATTCCGAAGACAGCCATCATCACGCCATTACGAAGACAGCCATCATCACGCCATTACGAAGACAGCCATCATCGCGCCGTTCGGGACATATGCCTTCTCCTACTCCACCTTCTGCCTCAGGAACACCAGGGCCACATTCCGATACCTGATGGACAGCATCTTGGGGGACCTACCTTTCCAGGTCTCCGGAGGAGCACCTGGGTCATGTCCAAGTTGTACTGAAACCCCCTCAGGAGAATGGATTGATCGTCAGGTTTGACAAATGTACTTCAGAGTGGCGAAGGTAGACTTCCTGGGACATGAGATCTCTCCGACAGGTGTCCGCCCCATGGCCTCCAAGGTGGACACAGTGAAGGATTTTCCAACACCAAAAAAGATCAAGTCCCTGCAGGAGTTCCTTGGCATGGTCAAATACTACCGACAATTCGTACTGGACATGGCCCACATCATGTATCCCCTAACCAGAGTGCTGAAGGGGAAGCCAAAAGCACTGACTTGGGAAGTCCTGCAACAAAAAGACCTTCTAACAGACAAAGGCAGCCCTCACCAAACCACCACCTTAACATATCAAGGACCCCACCACCCTCTCTCTCTCAGTAGCAATTTTGCTTGGTGAGACGTTCCCGCGCACATTCTGATTAATCAACAGATATCACACGTTTAACATACGTCTAGAATTTGAGAAGTATCTAGAAGTGTTCGTGAACTGTCGGTGATAAGATTAGTGTGAAAATAGTAGGATAAAGCGTCTACTAAGTTAGTTTATCAAGTGAAATACTGTAAATCAGATCAAGATGGCAGCAAGTTCCAACTGTGGTCAGAAATGGCAAAATTTAGCATGTTTAGCAGATTCACAATACGATGAGGTAGCAAGAAGGGAGCTGGCATTTCTCATCTATGAGATCAACAACAGCCCTAACCAAAAAGATACAAAAGCATTCATAGATATATTAGAAGGATATGATCCTTCAAACTGGAACAAATCAACAGAAAACATCTTGAGAATAATTGAAGAAGTTCCAAATAAAATCCAAGTGGTCAAGAGACTCATAAAGAAAATATACATAAATCAACATATTCCGACAAAGAAAATGAATAAGGTGAACATTGTGAATATCCTAATTGATGCAATAGGAAAAAGAATGCCAAAAGCATGCAAACTGTGTAAGGTGTGGTATAGCATAGTTAATCCATAAAACCTGATCAGAAAATGCTCTGCATGCAACATTCCAACGCATCCTCAATGTGCTGAAGTAATGCAAGATATGAGAAAGGATACTAGAATATTTTGCTCAACATGTCTATCATGGATAGACAATGTTATTAAATCAAGACTGAATGTACAAATAGTTGAGGATGAAGAGGAAGAGGAAGAGGAAGAAGAGGAAAACGGAAGAGAAGTAAACAAAACTGAAATGACAGAAAAAAATAAGGAAAACAAAGAACAAGATAAAAGTATGGATGCAGAGATACTCATTGATACTACACATGAGGCAATCAAGCAGCATACATACAAAGAAATAAATTACAACCTGACAACACAAAAGAAAATCCCGAAGAGGCTCTATCCAGATCTGCACACTGATGGGAAAGAGGAAAAAATAGACAAGAAAGACAAAGTCTGCAACCTTTTGAAAAGAGGGAATTGCAGATTCGGAGAAAGATGTTACTACAAACATCCCAAGGTATGTCACAACTATGAAATCTATGGTAAATGTGCATACCTAGACGGCTATGAGGATGATTGCAGAGATCTACATCCAAAAATATGCAAAAACCTAAAAGAAGGAAAAGGATGTAAGTTCGACAAAAAATGTAAATATATGCACCCTGTAGCCATGAATCAAAATCAAATAAATTATCAATCAAATAATAAAATCCAAAATAAGAAAGAAACAAATAGAAAGGAACAAAGAATATCAGGTGAAGGAAAAAAGCAAGCCATCATCGCGATATGGTGTGTCAGCAAAATATTTCCAAGCATCAGCTCCAAGATACAGCTCAAGAGATAAGAACTGTATTTATGATGCAAGAGGATATTGCAGATACGGAGAAAATTGCTGATTCAGACACAAAATGAATAATAATGATGAAGGAAGATCAAATATTATGGAAAAGTTGGATTTTTTAATGTCAGAATTTCTGGAAATGAAGAAAAGAACAACATACCAGAACAGGAAAGAGACATGGGAAAATCCTTATTATTACCCATATTAAATGAAGGAAAAAACACGCAAACCATCATAGTGATGAATGCGCAGGGTTTAGTTACAGGTAACTCAAAAAGAAAAATAGAGTACTTAGAAGAACTAACCCAAATTGAAAAGAAAATAGATATAATGAATATAAGTGAAACCTGGTATTCCCAGGAGACTGGGAATGACGATCAAATAAAAGGGTTCCAAACTTATAGATCAGATAGAAAAAATAGGGATCAAGGGGGAACTGCAATACATGGGAAAGACAAGAAATATAGTAACTCAGAATGTGAACTAATAGCGGTAGAATTTGAAATTGAAAAATTATTGAACATAGTAATATATAGACCCCCTAATACTAAAGAGTTTGACATAATAATAGAAAGATTGGATGATATATGTAGAAATCACAAGGACTGGACTATTCTCCTTTCCAGAGACTTTAACTTTCCTTTCGTAGACTGGAAAGAACGAATAGGAGATTGTGGTTGTATTTATGCATATAAAAAAGAGAGTAATAGTAGTGCAGAAGATAAGAGGCAATTCGAAAAGCTATTAGATATGCTACTAGAATACAACATTCAACAAATAAATCACCTGCCAACAAGAAAGGAAAATACTTTAGACCTAGTATTTGTGAACGAGGTGAATTATGTTAAAGAAATAAAAGTTTATAATACGAGTATTTCAGACCATAATGTCATAGAATTAACAGTCCATTCAAAAGCAAGTGAAATAAGTAAGAAATGAAAAAGTGGGAAGGATATGGAAAATACAACTTCTACAGTAAAAATATAAAATGGTCAGAAATAAATGAAGAATTAAACAAAGATTGGGATAACATTTTCGTAAGTGATGATATAAGGGTAAATACGGAGATATTATATAAAATATTAGAGAAAATAGTGGATAAATATATACCGAAGAAGAAAAGTAAACATCAGTCATGCATACCAAGAGACAGAAGGATCTTGTTCCAGAATATCAGAAAGTGGAAAAAAGGTCTTGCAAAAGAAAAAAATCCATGGAAAGTGATAGAACTAAAAAGTAAGATAGAAAATGCAGAACAAAACATTATACAATCAAAAGAAAATGAAAAACGGGACTTGGAAGAAAAAACCCGAGTAAATATCAAGCAAAACCCCAAACTATTATACTCGTATGGGAAAAAGATGAATAAAAGAATAGAAATAGGCCCTCTAAGAATTGAAGGGAGATTAACGAATGAAAAAAAGGAAATATGCAACATATTGACAGAACGATATAAGAGAATTCACCCCTAGAACTGATAATGAAGATAATGATATAGAAGTAAGGGATGAAAATAGTGAATATCTAGCAGACATAAATATTAATGAAGCTGATAATGTGCAGGCTATTAATGAGATTAAAAATGGAGCTGCTGCAGGGACTGATGGTGTCCCCGCTATTTTGTTAAAGAAAGTAGTTCATTCTATTGCAAAGCCACTTTCAATATTATTAAGACAAAGTGTAGATACAGGCAAAATTTATGATGAGCACAAATTAGCATATATTACCCCTACTTTCAAAAGTGGATCAAGACTAGAGGCAAGTAATTATAGGCCTGTGAGTCTAATATCACATATTATGAAAGTGTATGAAAGGGTAATGAAGAAAAATATTATGAAACATTTAATGAAAAATAATTTGTTTAATATAGGACAACATGGTTTCATACCCGGAAAAAGTACACAAACCCAACTGTTAGTCCACCGTGAGAACATATACAAAAATATGGAAAGCAGAAATGAAACAGGTGTGGTTTATCTAGACTTTGCAAAAGCTTTTGACAAGGTAGACCATAATATATTAGCGAAGAAAATTAGAAAACATAATATAGTGGATAAAGTAGGAGGATGGTTAAAAGAATTTTTACACAACAGAAAACAGATAGTTATTGCAAACGATGAGAAATCGGATGAAGCTAAGGTAATATCCGGTGTGCCACAAGGTACGGTGTTAGCTGCATTACTGTTTGTTATTATGATTGCAGACATAGACAGTAATGTTAAGGACTCGGTAGTGAGTAGTTTCGCTGATGACACAAGAATAAATAGAGAAATTACTTATGACGAAGATAGGAACGTGCTATAAAGAGACCTTAACAAAGTATATGATTGGGCAGAGGTAAATAGGATGGTATTTAACTCTGATAAATTTGAATCAATAAATTATGGAGACAGAGAAGGAAAGATGTATGCATAAAGGGGACCTAATAATGAGACAATCACAAATAAGGAAGCATTTAAAGACCTTAGTGTGATGATGAATAGGAACATGATCAAATAGCAATTCTACTGGCAAAATGTAAAGCAAAAATGGGAATGTTGTTACGGCACTTCAAAACAAGAAAAGCTGAACACATGCTTATGCTTTATAAAACATATGTTCGTAGTCCACTTGAATATTGCAATATGATATGGTACCCACACTATCAAAAGGATATTGCACAAATAGAGAGTGTACAAAGGTCCTTTACAGCTAGAATAGAAGAAGTTAAGGACCTTGACTACTGGGAAAGACTACAATCCTTAAAATTATATAGTCTAGAAAGGAGAAGAGAACGCTACATGATAATTCAGGCATGGAAACAGATAGAAGGAATTGCTGAAAACATCATGGAGCTAAAAATATCAGAAAGAGCAAGCAGAGGTAGATTAATAGTGCCCAAAACTATACCAGGAAAAATAAGGAAAGCACACAGGACATTAATCCACTACGCACCAGCATCGATAATGCAGCGTCTATTCAATGCGTTGCCAGCTCATCTGAGGAATATATCAGGAGTGAGCATAGATGTGTTTAAGAATAAGCTCGACAAATATCTAAGCTGCAGCCCAGACCATCCAAGATTGGAGGATGCAAAATATACCAGAAGATGTACTAGCAACTCTCTGGTAGACATTAGAGGTGCCTCACACTGAGGGACCTGGGGCAACCCGAACAAGATGTAAGGTCTGTAAGGTCTGTAAGGGGACTTACCACCGACACCAGCAACGTCGCTTGCAGAGCCATGCTGGAGCAGATAGTAGAAGGTTCCCCCCACTCACTTGCATTATTTAGCTGCAAGTTAGTGCCGCTGGAGAACCACTACAGTGCATTCGACAGAGAACTACTGGCAATCTACCAAGCCATGCAGCACTTCAAGTGTCTCTTAGACAGCAGCCCTTTCACCATCCTAACAGACCACAAGCCGTTGTCACGAAAGCGGGGGATGCATGATCAGCACAACAGCAATGGCACCTGGCTGCTATCTCTGAATTCAGATGCACCATCAGCTACATCCCCGGCAAGAACAACCCGGTAGCTGATGCCCTATCAAGGACTGATATAAATTCAGTCCACCTGGGCATAGATTACACAGACCTGGTGAAGGAATAGGCCGCAGACCCGGAAACAGCAGCTTACCGCGTGACAATTACCGCACTGAAGTGGGAAGACGTGCTGATAGACGAATCAGAATTGACACTTCTCGGTGATACAAGCAGAGGCTGTGCCCGCCCCCCGATACCTACGACACAAAGAAAGCAGGTGTTCGACATCATCCAAGGGCTGTCCCATCCGTCAAGATGAACAACAAAGTGATTGATGACAGAGAAATTCGTGTGGCACAAAATCAGGAAAGAAGTATGAGAATGGACGAAGAACTGCATACCGTGCCAGACAAGTAAAATCACCTGGCAGACGGAATCAGGCATCAGAGACTTCCCACAACCATGACGACGTTTCAGGCACATCCACAAGATGGCCAGAAGTTACCCCAGTGGTAGAAGCATCAACAAGCACCTGCGCGGAAGCCCTACTATCAAGTTGAATAAGCCATTTTGGTGTGCCGGATGATATAACTACAGACAGGGACCCGGTATTCTTGTGGGAACTCTGGGTCTCCCTGGCATGCCTGATGGGAACAACACTCCTTAGTACAATGGCATACAACCCTACAGCCAACAGTATGGTGGAAAGGACCCACTGTACATTAAAAGCAGCTCTGATGGCATGTTGTACTGACGAAAATTGGAAGGTGCAGCTGCCCTGGGTCCTGCTTGGTCTCCGCACCGCACCAAGGGTTCCATGACTAAGAAATCGCAAAGAAGTTCCTGCCTTGCCAGAAGACTTTTGAGGACAGGACCCATAACTTCACCCCAGAAGGCCTGAAAACCTGCACACACGTCTTCATGAGGAACGACGGCTACTGCCCTTTCTTAACCAGACCATTCAGAGGACCATACCAAGTTGTCAGTAGATCATCCAAGAACTACCTCGTCAACATCCATGGGCAGGAAGACTGGATATCTATCGACAGGTTAAAGCAAGCCCTCCTAATAGACAGTGGAACCTGGGAAGAAATTGGCAGACATTCCAGAATTCCTCTACAAAACAAGGACTTCAGATGAAGAGATCGGCATCCTGAAACAAGGTCAAGGACGTCCCAGGGCTGCACTAAGGATGGCATCCACCCGGCAAAACCCCCGGATGACTCAGGAGTCGAAACTGCCCCACAACCACAGATATCAAGAACTCGAGGTCGGCTCCTGCTCCCAAGAAGATACCGTGGTTAACATGCAACAGACCTTCCAATCATTTATTTCATAAATCATTGTCTTTGGGGGGAGTACTTGTAAAGATTTCTTCTTTACCCATTAATTATGATCATATACCACATCTATCAACGCAACAAGAATTACATGTACATATTTGTATGTAGAATTTCCTGGCCTTTCCATCAATATATATTCTATCACTGTACGTACATCATGTCTCTATCTATTGTTATTTGATTGACTGTTAACAAACACAAATTGCTCTCACTCAGTGTGTGGGTCACGGGAACCTGG